>NW_024100116.1:115000-377817 GCF_016545835.1 Crotalus tigris | reverse complement strand
CTCATTCTCTGTCATCCCCTTCTTCTATTGCCCTCAATCTTTCCCAACATTAGGCTCTTCTCCAGTGAATCCTTCCTTCTCATTAGGTGGCCAAAGTACTTGAGTTCCAACTTCAGGATCTGGCCTTCTAAAGAGCAGTCGGGGTGGATCTCTTCTAGGACTGACCGGTTTGAACGCCTTGCAGTCCAAGGGACTCGCAGGAGTCTTCTCCAGCACCATAGTTCAAAGGCCTCAATTCTTTTGCGCTCAGCCTTCTTATGGTCCAACTTTCACAGCCATACATTGCAACTGGGAAAACCATGGCCTGGACTATACGCACTTTTGTTGGCAGGGTGATGTCTCTGCTTTTTAGAATGCTGTTTAGATTTGCCGTAGCTTTCCTCCCCGGGAGCAAGCGTCTTTTAATTTCTTGGCTGCTAGTCTCCATCTGAGGTGAACCTTGGAGCCCAGACAAAATAAAATCTGTCACTACCTCCACTTCTTCCCCATCTATTTGCCAGGAATGAGAGGGCGGATTGCCATGATTTTGGTTTTCTTAATGTTGAGTTTCAAGCCAACTTTTTCACTCTCCTTCTTCACCCGCATCAAGAGGCTCTTTAGTTCCTCTTCACTTTCTGCCATTAGAGTGGTATCATCTGCATATCTTAGGTTGTTGATGTTTCTCCCGGCAATCTTAATTCCAACTTTTGATTCATCTAGCCCTGCCTTTCTCATGATGTGCTCTGCATATAAGTTAAATAGGCAGGGCGACAGTGTACAGCCTTGCCAGACTCCTTTTCCAATTTTGAACCCTCTCCCCCCCCCCCCTCCCAGTGGTTCCGGGTCGGTTTCTCACTGTTGTTCTTGCCCCGCATATAGGTCTCTCAAGAGACAAATGAGATGGTCTGGTACTCCATCTCTTTAAGAACTTGCCACAATTTGTTGTGATCCACACAATCAAAGGCTTTAGCATAGTCAATGAAGCAGAAGTAGATGTTTTTCTGGAACTCCCTAGCTTTCTCCATGATCCAGCATATGTTGGCAATTTGATCTCTAGTTCCTCTGGCTCTTCGAAATCCTGCCTGTATCTTGGTATTGTCTCGATCCACATATGCTGGAGTCTAGCTTGTAGGATTTTAAGCATATAACTTTACTAGCATGTGAAATGAGTGCAATGGTGAGATAGTTTGTACACATTCTTGGCATTGCCTCCTTTGGAATTGGAATGTAATGTCCCTTTTCCAATCCTGGGGCCTACTGTTGAGTTTTCCAAATTTGCTGGCAAATTGAATGTAGCACTTTTACTGCATCGTCTTTTAAGATTTTGAATAGCTCAGCTGGAATACTGTCACCTCCACTAGCTTTGTGTTGCTCAGATTTTCTAAGGCCCATTTCACTTCACATTCTAGGATGTCTGGTTCGAGGTCAGTGACCATCTCATTGTGGGTATCTGGGATGTTAAGCTCATTCTTGTATAGTTCTTCTGTGTAGTTTTGCCATCTCTTCTTAATCTCTTCTGCCTCTGTTAGGTCTCTGCCATTTTGGTCCTTTATCATGCCCATCTTTGCATGAAACGTTCCCTTCATATCTCCACTTTTCTTGAAGAGATCTCTGGTCCTCCCTGTTCTGTTGTTTTCTTCTATTTCTTTGCACTGTTCATTTAAGAAGGCATTCTTATCTCTTCTAGCTACTCTCTGGAATTCTGCATTCAATTGGGTTTATCTTTCTCTTTCTCCTTTGCCTTTCGCTTCCCTTCTTTCCTCAGCTATTTGCTTATGAATAGGTGCCCCCAAATCTGCATTTCTCTGCCTGAGGGTAGGAGACTGGGGGCTGATTTCTGCCTAAGATCTTTGGGAAATATAATATTCTATCTTTTTTAATATCCCCCCCCCCCCAAAATATTTCCTTCTCTAGGAGGGTGTGTGTGTGCTGACTTCCAACAACATGATGAAGAGAATCTAATGCCATCTTATACTTGGATCTTATACTACTGTATACTGGACTGGTGTAGGGCATCTAGTTTTAGTCCTGCCTTAGGCACAAAGCCAGCTGGATGACTTTGGGCCAGCCACACAGTCTCAACCCCAGGAAGCAGGCAATAGTAAACCAGTTCTGAAATCTTGCCAAGAAATCTTGAGGACTTAGCTAGGTAGATCACCAGGAATGATGTACTGATGTAAAGGCACACACACACACACACACGCAAACACATTTATACTACTACAGTATTTTATTTTTTGATCCTTGAAACTTAAACATTACATTTTGTATTCCAAATACAATTTTCAGAAAGCATTCTTATGTTCTCTATAATTATTCATTTTGAATATAGACAGACTATGTACTTTTACAGCTTTCATGATAATGCTAAATAGGATGAATTCTTTATACAGACCAATGGGTTCTTTTTATCTGATATCCAATATAAGCAGTTTATATTTAATATTATATTTCAGGCTATCCTGTTATCTTCCCTTTAGCACAAAGACAAAGGTGGAAAATTAAAAAAAAAGGTTCTCTTCTACTAACCTTTGAAAGAGTCCCTTCCCTATTTCCATTTTAACATGAATAATCCTTTTTTCCCCGTTCCTTCATGATAGGCAAGCATATGAGAAAAAGAGGGCAAAAGACAGAGCAGAGTGCAAAGGGCTGGCTGCTGTCTTTGAGCTTTCCATGTGGAAGATATTTGTATGTATTTAGAGGGAACAGAACTGTTTAGATAAACAGATGGCAACAAATGGCATCAAAATCATATACCCGTAATGTCAGTTCTTAACATTTTGTTCAACATACTTGTTTTAATTGACTAGCTGACAGTTTTGCTTTTGGGCCCTTATGGTAGCAAATGGTGAATAAACACTTTGAACAAAGCAACTCCAGTCTGGTATTTTTTATTACAGAAACTTGGAAAAGAATCCAGGACAGGAGATGCAGCTGGAAGCTGGATAGGCAAAATGATGGAACAAGTTTGTGTGTGTGTGTGTGTGTGTGTTTGAATGCACATGCACATATGTGTGTGTATGTGTATTTGTATGTACACATGGTAGTGTGGGAATAGGAACAGAAAAGTAGGTAGGGGCTCAGCAGCATATTAAAACTCAAAGCAGCTCCTTATCACAGAGAACAAATAACATTGGAGACTTCTAAATGTAAATCTGCATACATACATACATACATACATACATACATACATACATACATACACACATATATATATATATATATATATATATATATATATATATATATATATATATATATATATATATTTAAAGTCAAGCAAATAAACATGAGCACCAGGGGGTATTTAAAAATTTTAGTAAAATTTAGTAAAATTTAATACAATACCAATAAAATCACCATAAAAATTAATAACTAATAAAACGCCTAGCTTTCGTCAGCAACTGCTGACATCATCAGGGCTCAAAATGCCGGTCAGTGGGAGAGTCCTCTTTATAGATTGGCCAGAGTCTGCACTCGGCTCCTAGATCTTGTCATTGGGCCTGATGCAATAGGCTGTTTCTCGGTTGCCAGTTTCCTCGAAGCACGAAGCTGAAAACACCAGCCTGAAGATGACGAATGGGACTTCGTTGAAACGTCGCCAAGACACTTCCAATTTTACGCGGGAGAAAACCCGAATAACCAAAGACCTACACACACACACACACACACACACACACACACACACACACACACACATATATTAAAAAAATAGGGATGAAGGGACAGGAAAAGTCAATTAACTGAAGGTTTTCAGGATGGAAAAGAAGATAGGAAAGAGATGGATGGGGGAAAAAAAATCTGTGCTTTGCTTGAAGCTAAGGATAATTGGGAGTAGAACAATCGTAAAACTCCTTGAGGAAAAGGAAGAGCTGGACTATTCCAAGGAAGACATAGGCTGAAATGGGTTTGTCTCCTGGGCCCTCCCCCCCTAGTCATCTTACTAGTTTCCAATAAAGTTTCAATTATTTGTTTTGGTAACAGTTCTGAGGTTTGGCATATCTTTGATAGGTGTTCGCTTTCCGTTCGCATGCTTGTGTTCTTGGATCATTTAATTGCTGTCTCTGGTTGGTCTTTCTGGTTCCTGTAATCCTCCCTCCCTACATTCCCCTTTCCCTCTCCTCAAACTTTATGGCAGGCTGCCATCATAATAAAGTAGAGCTGAAGCAGTGTGATGGCAGATCTGACAGTTCCTTTCCACCAAGTACCTACAATCCAGGCAACCCTTGAAGAAACTGGGAGTGAAATATATAGAACAAAATAGAGCTGGAAGGGATCTTGGAGGTCTTCTAGTCCAGCCCCCTGCTCGAACAGGAGAACTTATACCATTTCAGACAAGTGACTATCCAGTCTCTTCTTTAAAATCTCCAGTGATGGAGCACCCACAATTTCTGAAGGCAAGCTTAGATGTATCATTAGGGATACAGTATTTGTTCATAAAGACTAATTAATGATAGATAGTCCTGACAAAACGATATATTTGGTATCACAAAGAGTTGAAAGTAACTAAATGATTGAACAATACTAAAAAAAAAATTCAAAGGAATATGTTGAAAATCCACCGGAAGAATAGAATAGAATAGAATAGAATAGAATAGAATAGAATAGAATAGAATAGAATAGAATAGAATAGAACCTTGGAGGTCTTCTAGTCCAGCCTTCCACTCAAGCAGGAGAACCTATACCATCTCAGACAAGTGACTGTCCAGTCTCTTCTTTAAAACCTCCAGTGATGGAGCACCCACAATTTCTGAAGGCAAGCTGTTTCATTGGTTAATTGTCCTCACTGTTAGGAAGTTTCTCCTTAATTCCAGGTTGCTTATCTCTTTAGTCAGTTTCCAACCATTGTTTCTTGTCTTGCCCTCTGGTGCTTTGGAGAATAGTTTGATGCCCTCTTCTTTATGACAGCCCCTCAAATACTGGAATACTGCTATCATGTCACCCTTGTTTCTTCTTTTCTTTAGACTAGCCAAACCCAAGTCCCGCAACCGTTCTTCATATGTTTTAGTCTCCAGGGCTTTGATAATTTTAGTTGCTCTTCTCTGAACTTTTCCAAGGTCTCAACATCTTTTTTGTAGTATTGTGACCAAAATTGGTTGCAGTATTCCAGGTGTAGTCTTACTAGGGTTTTATAAAGAGATACTAATACTTTGTGTGATCTTGATTCTATGCCTCTGCTTATACAACCCAGGACTGTATTAGATTTTTTGGCTGCTGCTCTACACTGCTGGCTGATAGTCAAATGATCATCCACTAGGATTCCAAGGTCCCTCTCACAGTTGCTGTTTTTCAGCGAGGTCTCGCCTTATCTGTACTTAAACATTTGATTTTTCCTGCCTAAGTGTAAAACTTTGCTTTTCTCCACATTAAAACTCATTTTATTGGATAGGGCCAATTGTTCAAGTTTGTTAAGATCTTTTTGGATCCTGAGCTTGTCTTTTAGGGTATTGGCTATTCCTGGCAATTTAGTGTCATCTGAAAATTTGATGTTCCCCTTTTATTCCCTCATCTGTCATTAATGAAAATATTGAAGAGTACTGGGCCTAAGATGGAGCTTTAGGGTACCCCACTGCTTACTTCTCTCAATGTGGATGTAGTACCACTGAGGACTACCGCTGAGTATGGTTTGTCAGCCAGCTACAGATCCATCTGGTGGTGATGTTGTTTATTCCACCTTTTTCTAGCTTACTAAGAAGCAGGTTGTGGTCTGCTTTGTCAAATGCCTTATATAGGCCCTTTCCCCATAACAAATTTATTAACCAAGTGACCGTCAAGCTAAAGCTACAAAAAAAAGAGCTTACATCCTATGTTTCACTGTAGCCTATTTAAACCAGCCAAAGCCTCCCCTTTATGGCCGTCTGCAGCAGCCTCTCTTCCTCCAGATCTCATTGAAGGTGAACAACATTTTGAAATAAAGAAAATCCTAGACTCACACCTCCATAGGGGCAAACTCCAATACTTAGTCCTCTGGAAGCACTTACCTTCTTCTGAGGCTGAATGAGTGGCTGCTCAGCAAGTGCAATCTCCGAAGCTATTACCTAGATTTCATGATCACTACCATGACAAACCCACTAAATCAGTGGTTCTCAACCTTTTTAATGCCGCGACCCCCAACCGCTCGTAAGTCGAGGACTACCCAACTGGTCGTAAGTCGAGGACTTTCCCTGCCCGGGAGCGCCGCACATGCGTGGTGCCGCCCCCTGCGCTGGCCGAGGCGTAGCTGGCAAGCGGCACAGACGGCGCAGGCCGACCACCAGCTGGGTCACCAGCTGGCCCAGCCCAAGGGAGGTAAGGCACCCGCCAGGCCCCACACGTGCCAGCAACCCTCCCTGCGCCCGCCGGCCTCCCACCTCCCACCTCCAGCCCTCTTTTACTTACATTTTTAGTAGTTGCTCAGCAGGGAGGGGTGTAAGCTTCCAGACAGCTCACCTTCGCTGCAGACAACTTGCAGCACCGTTTGCAGACTGGGACTTTTGGCGGGCTCAGCAGGGCAGAGACAGCCTGGACAATTCCTGTTGGCTTTTGAAAGCCAATAGAATTAGACTCTATTCAAGAGAGTCTATTCTATTGGCTTTCAAAAGCCAATAGAATAAAAGGGAGTAGCACAGCTAAGGAAAAGGGGAAAAAAATGACGGATTGCGTTGTTTGGCGACCCCCGTGAAATGGTTGTTCGACCCTAAATGGGGTCCCGACCCAAAGGTTGAGAACCGCTGCACTAAATAATTCTCATTATTAACCTTTCTCTCTCTCTTGTCTCCTGGTCTACCCTTTTCTTTCTAAGGGGGACAGAATGTCAGAACTGCCACCTCATGCCAGCCATTCGGTATCAGTCTGCTATGAGCCCTGCGGGGTGGGTGAGAGAGAGGATGAGTGCTTTGGACTTGAATCGCCCTGTCGAGCATAGCAGGTCAGTGGCAAAATCATTAAAACAGTGCATGCGGGCTGCTTGTGTGTCGAGTCCAATGCATGCATACTTCATCCGGCTGCTCGGCTTGTGGCAATGCTCGGCTTGTGATTGGTCGTGTGGTCGCACGCTGAGTGCTTACTGCGGGTGATGACCGCTATGTTTCATTACACCACTGATGTGTGTGTGTGTGTGTGTACAGTGGTTGACTACATGCGAAAGGTAAATAAAAGATTAGCAAGATGTGAGTTCCGGCACCTTTTTTCTTACAAAAAAAGCACTGCAAATAACTGTGCCCAACAAGGCTTCTCAAATTCTGTAAGTATTGCTGCCCAACCAGACTACTCATTCACACAATACTCACATACACTCTCGACACAGGTGATCAGGCTGCGTTAGAGTGGGCTGGGAAGCAGACTCAGGGTGTCCCCTGCTCCAATTGGAGTCTGGGTTCATTCCGGTCTTCTCTTTATATGAAACTTGCTTACTCAGAATTCATATGTATGGTACATCTTGCCCCAACCACATCAGGAACTTTACATCCTCACCCTTTGTTCCAAGACTCCATGAAAAGGGCAATCCAGTACATTTCTTATGCCAACTAATGTTCCACCTGGTATCCCCAATAATAAACCATTCATACACATACTCAGAATCTTTCCTTGTCAGCAGTACATACTTTCCAGCAACGTGAGTTTCCCCGTGAGTTCATGAAAAGGCTAACTATGGATGTATTGCAGGCCCTCTATATTCATAACTTACATTGTATTTGTGATATCTTCATAACATAAAATATATAATACTTTTAACACTATCAAACAACATCATCTGCCTTTACCAGGTCCTTGGGAAGAACCCAATATGTGGATAAAAATGTCATATCCTGTCTAAACATTTGACTGACTGTGTGACCCTCTATAACCAATAATCAAACATGCATGAGTAGCTTCACTAGATAAGACTTTGGATGGATCTATTCATGTTTATTACTTAAAATAATAAATAAAGATGAGAATTAGCTAATTCTGATACAAACAGGCCAAGATGAACAGAACCTTTAGTTAGAAACTTCAATGATAAACAGCCCGGAATCACTCTGTTTTGAATAAGATTATGCTTCCACTTACAAGTTGCAACCTCAAAGCAAAATCCAGCAATTAATGGTTTTTAGGGTTTTTTTTTTTAAAAAAACATTGAGTAAGGATAAATAATTCACCGTCCTTTCTGCTATTTTCATTTGTCTCACTAGAGCAGGGGTGTCAAACTGCCGGCCTGCGGGCCAGACGCATCACATGGAAGCCACGCCCACCCCACTGCCAGCAATGGCAAAACCAGCCCGATACGTTGCATGATGTCACGTGACGTCGCAAGTTTGACATGCCTGCACTAGAGCACAGGACACAGAATCCTAGGGCTCAGAGGTCAATTTAGTTATCTTTCATACTTTTCCTTTCCTGCCCCTTCCTCCCTTCCTTTATTCTCTAATTTTAAAGAAAAAAAAAATGAAAAAAAAATCAGTTAATTATTTTGCTTAGTTCTCCCTTGCCTAATCTTATTGTCATTATAACTTTTTTTACCATGTACTTAACATGTATAGATAATTATATATTGTGTCTTCTGTTTGCGGCTTCTTTTAAGCAGGGCATTTTCTCCATCCCATAGTAGCCATATGGAAGTATGTGGATAAGAGACTGAATGTGTTAAGCAGTTTCAGCCCTAGCCCATTTTGCCTATATTCAGTTGTATGCCTCGTACTGGTTTCTAACATTATTACAATTCTGATGTTGGCACCCCTCAGGGGAGAGAACGCAGAGTTAGAAGCACTAAGGGTAAAGTATCCCCAAAATTAAACAGCCAGTATTTGGCACCTGATGACTGGCCATCTTGTAACCAGATGGCTGAAATATTCTGGAGAAGGCCAACAATAGATCCAGAGGAAAGACACAACAGCCAACTGGCTTCTCCATATGTGGAAGAGGAAGTGACACTTTGCCAAGTAGAGAGGGGGGACTGTCTGAATTAAAAATGCAATCCAGCACTTCTTAGCTCCAATATCAAGTACCCTGAAGTCAGCAACGGGGAAAGTTCCTATAAAGAGATCAGGCAATAGAGATAACAGCAAGGCCTTGGACCCATTTTAATTGGCAGTAGATTCCACTTATGGCATCTGTTTGCAATGAAAAAGTGCATGTGTTGGAAAAAGTAGGGATTTTTTTTGTGATGAAATCTAATCAATAAAATAAAATAGGATTTTTTTTTTTTCTGGAGGACTGCAATGAAACAATCTGGAATTGTATCTGAGAAAACACCAACAGGTTGCCTTGCTTGTTGCAGAAGCTAAGTTGTCTGGCAGCAGGTCAAGAGTCAGAAAGTGAGATTGTGGCTTATCCTGCCTACCAACATTCTTCCTTTCTAAACTTAACTGGACAGATCACTGCCATATTTGAGCAAGACTGGAGCACCTGTTCTGTCATTTTGAGGAACTCATTGGACTCTGCAGACACTTCTGATCACATTTTTGGTTCATATCATTTGTGATCTGGTCTTTTTGAAGGTATTGCTTGAAGATATAATCTACTTCATCATATCTTTGATTTTACTATCAAATGTAGTACTTTGCATTTGTTGAAATTCATTTTGTTTTTATTCACTATTACAGCCTAACAAGAACTTCCTGAATTTTCATATGGGAGTTTGCTATCTCCATCTTTGGGTCATCTAACAGATCTGATAATCTTATTTCCTAACCTCTCAACCGTGTCATATATAAATATGTTCAACAGAACCTAGTAGTAGTAAATACTTTCTTTCTGTTTGGATGGGTTGTGGGTGACAGAATGGATAAGTCATATGTAATGCCACTGAAAAATCTTAGTGGACAAAGAGTACTACTCTGATCAATGGAAGTTCATAGATGCACACTAGAGCAGCTAATGAGGTTTCTGTTCTCTGCCTAGATCTGAATCCTCACAACTAGAAAGATGTATTTGGAAGGCACCTTGCAAACCCAATCCAGAGGACTTAAAACAAAACCCGGGCTGGGGGCGGGAGGGATAGAAGAGATTAAAAATGCATTGGCAAAACTCACTGGGGTAAGGAGGGTTATGTAAACATGGAGACAGGCAATAGAGAACAAGATATGTAATTTAAAGGTGCCAGGGTTTCTATACAAAGAGACAGAATATGAAGGATAAGCAGGAAGAATATTTAACCCAGGAAAGCCAATATGATCTAATAGGCATAAGTGAAATAAAGATAGAAAATGACTAAACATTTGAACAATGTCTTTCAGTATCAGGGAAAAAAAAATAGTGAATTGCAAGGATTGAATGGCATTATTTAAATCCCATATAAGCAGGAAGGGCTGGCAGTGCTATCTGTTGGAAAACCAAGCCAAAAATGCAAGGTCCCACACATTCCATAATGTTCTCACTCATTGTTTCATTTTCTAGAAGACTCAAGAGACTAGGGGAATCAGCTCTCCTAGATGAGATCCTATCAAATTGAAGAGATGAGATGATCCAGGAGTTTTATGATGGTTTCTGTGGACATGGAATGTTCTGTAGTTGCAATCATCCTTGTGGGTATGGTGTTTAGTGAGTAGTGATGTGTGATGACCTAGGGCAGTGGTTCTTAACCTGGGCGATATTGCCCCCCAGGGGGCAATTTCATTTTTCAGGGGGGCAATGGAACTAAAAGGGGCGACGTGGGGGCAAAGGAACAAAAAGGGGGCGATATGGGGGCGATGGAATGAGAAGTTTTGGGGACACTTTTGAGACTTTTTTGTACAGTGAATGCCTGTATATCTGTCATACAAAAACATCAGATCGCTCGCTATTAGTGGATTGAATTGTGTTTTCAAATGTTCCTCCAGCTAGCTTCAGTACAGAACGGCGTACATATGTAAATACGCACTGCTTATCTTCATGCGTGTTGTGCAGCAGCCTCTACCCATACAGTGGGGCGCCATTAGCCAGAATATGGGAGATATGGGGAAAAGACTGGAAATAAATTATTTGCATTGATATGTCCTGATGAACAATTTTAAAGAAAACAAAAAAAATTGAGTAAATTGAAGAATTATTTCCTATGTTGTGATTGAGAGGTTATGTTGGGGGAGGGGGGCGATGACAACTTCCTCATTGGCTCAAGGGGGCGATTTGTTCGAAAAGGTTAAGAACCACTGACCTAGGGCATGGCATAGAGGCAACACAGTCAGCTGACAGTTCAAACTGCCCCTTTATTACTCCAAATGTTCCCCAAATGCTGCAATGTTTCTGGCAAGTCCCAGAGCAAGTAATGATACACACACACACACACACACACACACACACACACACACACGCACACCTTCAGCAGCCTCTGGCTTCAAATAGTTTCAAAAGTTTTTCACTCTCTCAGGCAGGAAAAGTGTGTATATGGAACAAGCAATCTTTCAGGCTTAGACTGACACAGGGTTGCTAGATTAGAACAGCAATTTACTCAAAGCCAAGTAGATAACAAAGAAAGGAACACACATCAAAATCTAAGGAGTCTGTGGAAATACAAGCTTGCCTGAGCAGTTTCAGAAGAGAAGCCAAAATTCAATCTGAGGTTTGGAGCACCAAATCAAGTTTGTCAGCCAGTCCAAAGGTCAGAGTTTCAGGGCTTACAAGTAGAAATCACAACACAGGACAGGAGATCAGAGAGTTGTTTCCAACTCTGCAATGGCACACAAACCTCCAATAATTCAGTGTTTGTTTCCAACAAATGCCCCTCACCACAGCGTCTCCTTAAGTATCAGTCCCCAGGTGTGCCTTGTGGAGAGGGGTAGGGTGCTCTCCTCCCAAATAGTTGGGTCCGCCTGCGCTGTTCCCTCCTTCTCTCCACTCTCTGTGCTCGAGGATCAGGAGGATAATTTTCAATCTGTCTCCAATCTTCCCTTTTTGGGGAAGGTTGTTGAGAAGGTGGTTGCGATGACCCAGGGCACGGCACAGAGGCAACACAGTCAGCTGACAGTTCAAACCACCCCTTTATTGCTCCAAATGTTCCTCAACCGCTCCCATGTTTCTGACAAGTCCCAGAGCAAAGTGAAGACACACACACACCTCCAGCAGCCTCTGGCTGCAAGTAGTCCAGCACAAAGCTGTGAGCACAACAGCTGCCAAAACAAGAAATCCAGCAGGGCAAGGGACTAAATCAATGAGTTCAGAAAGCAAAGGAACAAGGCAATTAAAGCAAGCAATAAAGCAAGAAATCCAGGAAACGTCCAACATCGGCAACAGCACACAAAACCCTCCATGAATTGGGTGTTTGTTCCCAACAAATGCCCCTCCCCACAGCACTCCTTAAGTCTCAGTCCCCAGGTGTGCCTTGTGATGAGGGGCGGGGCGCTCTCCTCCTGAGTAGGTGAGTCAGTCTGCATTGTTCCCGCCTTCTCTCCACTCTCCATGCTCGAGGATCAGGAGGGGGCAGTCCTTGCTCATGAGCTGTCTCTCATGTTCACTGCTTAGCCTCTCTTGGTCATCCTGCCCCTGTTCCTCCCTGTCTTTAAGCTGTCCCAATCCTAAAAGGCCCTGGCCTGCTTCGGCCTGCTCCTCCCCATATTCCTCTGAAGCCAGTGACGCCTTCCCCTCGATCTCCATTGGCTCCAGTTCCAGCTCATCTTCCTCTGCAGATTCAGGCTCTGATGGGAGCATGACATGATGTATGGTTTGTTTGACCAGACTGATGTCAATTAAGGTGAAGATGACATTGAAGGAGACCATAATTTCTTCCTTGTTGATCTTGGTGTGTTTGATGCATTGGAGAAATTGTTCTGGGGGAGTGTATTGAAACTCCTGGATCTATGCCTCAACACATACTTCAAGTTCAATAGAAAAATGTACAAGTAAGTACAAGGTGCTCTGATGGGATCACCCATATCAGGTCTAATAGCCGAAGTAGTCATGCAATGACATGAATCCATAGCTCTATCCACCATCCAACCAAAATTCTGGATACGCTACGTCGATGACACATTCATCATCATCAAATGCTCCCAAATTGAAGAAACACACCACCTACTTAATAACATATTCACTGCAATCAAGTTTACACATTAAGAGGAAACAGACAATAGACTCCCATTCCTTGACATTGACATAAGGAGATTGGATAACGGAGAACTGTAAACCTGCATCTACTGGAAACCTACGCACATGGATCAGATCCTCAGCTTCGCAAGCAACAACCCCACCGCACACAAAAGAAGCTATGTCCAGACCCTCTTCAGAAGGGCCAAGAAATACCTCAGCATTACAACACTAAGAAAATCAGAAGAGAAAAGGCTGCTTGATGTCTTTCTGTGTAATGGCTATCCAAAAAACTTCGTATTCCGACACACAGCACCCAAACCACAACAAACCACACAGCTGACCACCACGCAAAAGCTAACACTACCATACACAAAAGGGGTATAGGAAATGACAGCCATGAATTCTCCAACCCCTAGGAATAGCAGCAGCCACAAGCACACAGCCACACTCTGCCAAGATTGTGAGAACACTACATATCTATAGAAATGCATGTGATCGAAGATAAAATCCCTCCAGAATGTATATGGGTCAATATAAAAGAAAAAAAACTGACATTGCCATAGGTGTATATTACAGGCCACCCAACCAATCAGAGGAAATAGATAAACTCTTTGCCAACCAGTTAACAAACATATGTAGGAAGCATACCACAGTATTAATGGGAGACTTCAACTCTCTAGATATCAGCTGGGAGACAGCTGCAGCGAGTGGAAGATCAAACAGATTCCTAACCAACCTAGCTGACAACTTTGCCATCCAAAAGGTGGAGGAGAGAACTAGAAGTAAAGCTATACTGGACCTACTTCTTAGTAATAAATAATAAGTGATAGGGGGAGTTGAAGTTGCCAGAACCTTGGGTGAAAGTGACTACATCATACTGAAATTCAATATAATGCAAACACAAGTAATAGAAAATAATCCAACCAGTGTCTTAAACTTTAAAAGAGATGATTTTGCCAGCTCTCAGAGAGAACCTAGGAAAGATTCCATGGACGAAAATCCTAAAGGGGAAAACAACTCAAGAAGTATGGGAAACTCTGAATAATATGATCATAAAAGCCCAGTCCAGCATAATTCTACTGAAAAAGAAAAACAAGAAATTCAAGAAGAAATTAGCATGACTGCACAAAGCTATCTTTGACAAACTAAAAGAAAAAAAAGGACAAGTATAAAAACTAGAAAGAGGGACACATAACTAAGGCTGATTATCAGTAGACAGCCAGAACATTTTTCAATTTGTGCATCATCTGGCATTACAATACCAATGAACTAGACTTTTTTTTGCCAGCTTGGTGTTCCCAGTAATTTTTGCTGCATTCAAACCTCAACTTCTGGCAAAGTTGCCAATGTGTGATTTTGGCAACTCGATTATGAAGTTGCAGATAATCAGGCATTGCCACATCCACTATCCAGGGATTTGTCCTTTAAGGCTTGGTCTTGTACAGCCAGAATTAGTCCCTCAGTCTCTTTCTTCAACTTTCCTGCTCTTAGCCATTGCCAGGTCTTGTTTTAATCTGCTTTCTCTGCTATTGTTTCAACGTACTGGCCATAAAGTGCTTCAGATCATCTATGTAAAGGAGGTAGGATAGTCTTCGTTTTTGATGTTTGTGCGATAACAAATAATAGTGGTGATAGTAAATCTCCTTGAAATATTCCTCTCTTGATATTAACCTCTCTCAGTCTCTCACCATTGACTTGCAATTGTGTCTTCCATTCTGCCCTCCATCTTTGCACAAGTTTCTGACGTTTCTACTGACTCCTGTTATTTCTAGGCATTTGATTATCCAGTCATGTGGCAGAGAGTCTACCTTTTCTTAGTCAATTCATGCTACATTCTGGTTGGTTTTCCTTCTCTTGCAGTTTTCCAAAATCATTTTGTCAATTAGGCATTGATCTTTTATTCTTCTGCGATTGGGGCAGTTTCCTTTCTGCTCAGGTGGAAAGAGATTGTTTTCAATTAGATGCTGTTGGACAATATCAGCTACCACACCAGTTAGCAATTTGAAGGTTGTTGGTGAGCAAGTAATTGGCCTGTAGTTGCCTGGTGCTGCCCCTTTTGCTGGATCTTTCATTATCAGGCAGGTTTTCCCAGATGTTAGCCACTCTTCAATTTCACCTCCTTGTAGTACAGGGGTCTTCAAACTTAGCCCTTTTATGACTTGTGGACCAACTCCCAGAATTCCTCAGCCAGTGCCTGACTGAGGAATTCTGGGAGTTGAAGTCCACAAGTCATACAAGGGCCAAGTTTGAAGACCCCTGTTGTAGTATGTTGGTAAACTGCTTGGAAACAAGTGGGTATAGACCAGTTAGATGTTTCAACCAAAAACCATGCAGTTAATCTTCACCTGTTGCTGGCCAATTCTTGATCTTATTTGGTCTTTTCTCCACCATTTCTGCTATTATGACTAGTTTTTTCATTTCAACTTCTTTTTTTTATTCTTATCCACCTCTTTTAACCGAGCTGTTGTTGTATTTCTTTGGGTTATCTCAGATCCGCTCCTAGGACTGCACTGTTTCTTCCTTGTCAGGTACTCATTGATTCAGTGCCATTTCTCCATTGATGGATTGGTAGAAATATTTCTGATCGGATTGAAATTGGAAGTTACGCCTATATTTGTGATTCAAGCTTCGTATCTGCTGATGTTCTTGACTATAGCTATTATTTGCTACTTTATTATTTCCAGTCCTTCCTTAATCTTCCTTGTTTCTAACTAGTATTTCTTCATTAGGTATTCTTTGGTCTTCTTGTTCCTCAGCTTCTTTTCTTTCATCTGTTCTAGCTTGCATGCATCTAATCTCACCTTGCTGATCTTATTTTCCAGTCTAATCTTCCATTTTTGTGGTGCACTGTTTGGCTTTTTTTTCTTCTTTGTTGATTTTGCATCCCAGGTATTCAGTTTTAACTACAGCTGTGATGTACATTAGTTGGTTTGTTTCTTGCAGTGAGTGAGTGCTTATACTTGATATTGCAGTATTTGCAACTTTTAACGTTTGTGCAAGCTGGTTTTTTTGGGGGGGGAACAAGTTTCAATGCCTTATTCTGAAGTTTTTGTGCTGTTTTAGATGCTCCGTTATTCTTTGTTTCAATTCTTCTACTTCTTTAGTTAGAGCAGTGGTTCTCAACCTTTTTAATGCCGCGACCCCAACCGCTCGTAAGTCGAGGACTACCCAACCGGTCGTAAGTCGAGGACTTTCCCTGCCCAGGAGCACCGCGCATGCATGGTGCCGCCCCCTGCACCGGCCGAGGCGTAGCTAGCAAGGGGCAGCGATGGCGCAGGGCGACCACCGGCTGGGCCACCAGCTGGCCCAGCCCAAGGGAGGTAAGGCACCCACCGGGCCCCACGCGCGCCAGCAACCCTCCCTGCGCCCGCCGGCCTCCCACCTTCCACCCCTGGCCCTCTTTTACTTACATTTTTAGTAGTTGCTCAGCAGGGAGGGGTGGAAGCTTCCAGACAGCTTGCCTTTGCTGCAGATAACTTGCACCACCGTTTGCAGACTGGGGCTTTTGGCGGGCTCAGCAGGGCAGAGACAGCCTGGACAATTCCTATTGGCTTTTGAAAGCCAATAGAATTAGACTCTATTCAAGAGAGTCTATTCTATTGGCTTTCAAAAGCCAATAGAATAAAAGGGAGTAGCACAGCTAAGGAAAAGGGGAAAAAAATGGCGGACTGCGTTGTTTGGTGACCCTCGTGAAATGGTTGTTCGACCCCAAATGGGGTCCCGACCCACAGGTTGAGAACCACTGAGTTAGAGGGTTTTGTTCTTCCTGAGGCAGAGGAGAGGGTGCCTGTTTCCAATGAAAAAGTTGTCTATCTCTACTGCCATCTCCCTCTGATTTGCCTCTATGTTCTGAGTTATTTCTGTCAAGGGTTTGAGTTCTTTGCCCTGGGTAAATCTTTGCAGTTCTTCTCATTCTGCCTCTGTGAATCCTTTATTTCGTCTTATAAATTGACATTGATCTGCTAGGCTCTGTTCTGTTATTTCTGATTCTGGTTGTTGCTCTTTCCAGAACTGGTGCATTTGTTTCAAATATCCTCTTCTTGTTGGACTTAATTTGTAATAACAGATCATTATTTCTTTGTTTTCAATTACTGTATATTTGTGACGGGCAAAGTCTGTTTCTTCCAGTAGTTCTGCAGCTGCTGGCCCTGGTTGCTCAGCCAACAGTCCTAAGTCCAGTAGACCATTTTTCACCAGATATCCAGGAACTCCAATATCTAGCACGGACCTTGTTAACCCAAGGCAACATCCAAGCTGGTATGGCTTTCTGAAATTTACATCTTTTTTACCATATTTTTAATGGGAGGGATACTTTGTCTGACTCCTCTGATGAGACGTGTCCAGTATGGTTGAAACTCTGGCATAGCTCTAATCTTCCTCAGAGAACACAAGACTCACAATCATGTCAAGGTAATGCCTCACTGAGGGATTATTATTATTATTAGTATTAATATCATCTTCAATTCAATTCACAGTCCAGGACTGGTAAAAACTTAATAGTTCAAGTCCTAACCAAGGACCTAACAGCTGTTAAGGTAGCATCTGAGTATATAAGCAGTTCCGAGTAGGGTGGTTTTTTTTTTTTTTGCAAACTCAGGATATTCAGGTCTAATAAGTTCAAAATTTTCATGTATCTAGGCAGCCCTTTGAC
Organism: Crotalus tigris; assembly: GCF_016545835.1. Taxonomy (NCBI): domain Eukaryota; kingdom Metazoa; phylum Chordata; class Lepidosauria; order Squamata; family Viperidae; genus Crotalus; species Crotalus tigris. Next base: position 360,227 of record NW_024100116.1, on the reverse strand, counting down.
TATTGCTCCAACCATTGATTTCTTTCTCCATAATTGCTCAACTTCAATTTGCAAATCATGATATTTTGTTATTTTTTTCTAGCTGTTTCTCCATGCATCACCTGGTATTGTTATATCAATGAACCAGACTTTTTTATTTTCCACAGTAATGATGTCAGGCATATTGTGGGCCAGATGTCTCTCTGTTTGGGCCTGAAAGTCCCACATGATCTTGATTTGCTTATTTTCAAGAACTTTTTCAATTTGGTGTTCCCAGTCATTTTTGTTGCATTCGAACCCAAACTTTTGGCAAAGCTTCCAATGTATGATTTTGGCAACTTGATCATGACGTTGTAGATAACCAGTCTGTGAAATCAGCCACTGATAAGGTGATCCACTGTTTCATCTTTCTCATTGCATAAGCTAAATAGATGGCCTCTTTGACCCTCTTTACAAAGAAGAAAAGAATAAATGAAGCAATGTTGTCCATTCCAAACATTGCAGTAATATTGGAAAAGCTCAGAAGGATCTTCTACCAACACAACATATGTGCACACTTCAAACCCAAGAATATATTAAGGCAGAAGCTTGCCCACCCCAAGGATAAAACACCCAAACACAAACTGAGCAACGTGCATCATGTTTGTATTCCTGTCTATGGAGGACTCAAATTATATCTGCATCAAATGTAAATTGATCTGATTGCTGGAAGAGAAAGCGAAGGGTCTTGAACCACTCTCAGACTCATTTGTGAAAATGAAGAACTCCTTGTAAAGGTAGACGTCTGTATCAAAACTGAACACAGCAAGGAAGAAACAACAAAGCAACAAAGATGATTAGGGGACTGGAGACTAAAACATATAAGGAACAGTTGCTGGAATTGGGTATGTCTAGTTTAATGAAGAGAAGGACAAGGGGGGACATGATAGCAGTCTTCCAATATCTCAGGGGCTGCCCCAAAGAAGAGGGAATCAAGCTATTTTCCAAAGCGCCTGAAGGCAGGACGAGAAGCAACGGGTGGAAACTAATCAAGGAGAGAAGCAACCTAGAACTAAGGAGAAACTTCCTGACAGTGAGAACAATTAATCAGTGGAACAGCCTGCCTCCAGAAGCAGTAAATGCTCCAACCCTGGAAGTTTTTAAGAAGAGACTGGACAGCCATTTGTCCGAAATGGTGTAGGGTTTCCTGCCCGAGCAGGGGGTTGGACTAGATGACCTCCAAGGTCCCTTCCAACTTTACTATTATTATTATTATTATTATCGATCATCGCACAGTCAGCCAGATGTTCAGACTGGATTTGGCATTTTGTCTACCTATCGAGTCCTTACCCAGGCCCTGGGATAGGCAGATGTGGATGTTTGATGGTATTACAGATATCGTCGCAGGATGGAAGCAGTTCCTAGTAAGGCCGCCTTTTGCAATTGACTAATAGCGAATTTGTCAATGCCAATGGTGTTCAAGTGGTGCATTATTATTATTATTATTATTATTATTATTATTATTATTATTATCATCATCATCATCATCATCACAACCAAGAAAGAAGAAGAGACTATCAAGGAAGAGAGATGGCAGCATATCATTCAGAGGACAAAAAAAAATAAAAATAGAGAAGACTGTCCCTGCCACTGGAACTAAACAATTGATTTAATATCCTCCCCTTGGATGAAAGCATGCAGAGATCTGGAGACCGGTCTTCATTGTGTGTTCCAGTGACGGCAAGAAAAGTAGCTCAGACTTCCTCAAAGAAAAAGGATGTGTGTTGATGATTGGTGTCTCACATCTCAGAGTGTTAAAGTCTGGTAAAGTTTGATTTAGAGTTGTCCACAACTGCCCATAACCATTGCCACATACCTACATTGCGAAGGAGTTCACGGCTAAGCATGGAGTGCAGATGGCTTCAGATGGGATGATCTGCACATCTCCCAAATCTCAACTGCATGGGTGTGTAGAGACGTGTGTTCTACTTGCTGATTGGATGATCTGTTTTCTTGTTCTGTGCTTTGCTGTTGGAGGAGCCTTAGCCAGAATGCTACATTTGCAAAAATATAAATGGAACACTTATGCAACCATTCCTGAATGACAGATGCACATGTTCCTTGAAATCCAGTGCCGGAGACGTCTGCTCAACCTTTCAGTCATGGGTAAATGTGCTGGAAAGATGGCCAGGTGCTTCTCAGCATTTGTTCCGAAGAATTATAGCCGGCTAGTCTTTTCCCCTCTTTCTGGAGCTGCTGCAACAGAAGGCTGAGACAGGCACTTGGGTTGTGTCCAGGATCTCATGCAGTTCTGCCTCTTCTTTTCTCAGATTCTCACTGTGCATGAAGTTGGTCCCCCTACTGTTCTGTTTTCGGCTTTCACAACCACTCTGCCTGTCAGAACAAATGGCACAGCTCAGGAAATAATCTCATTTGTAGGAAAACACAAAGCCTCCTGTTTGGGCACTGTGATACTGCCTTTAACAAGACTTAACTTCTCTGACTCTGAACATAACAGCAACCGCTATGTTACCGCAAATCAATTTTTTTCACTTTCCCCCTTTCTTTATGTATCTGTATTCTCTGTTAGATCTACTTAACCAAGTTCCTCCTTCCGTTATATATTCAAGATGGACAGTATTTAATTTTTATTTGTTATGTATATGTAGGGGTATGGGTCTATACATATGTTGTTCATAGTATGTCTAGGTGTTGTGTCATGTAAGTGTTTCACTTTGAGAGTGGGCAACTAAATTTCATTTTTGATGTGTGCTGTTGTACCCACAGAAAAAAAAATGACAATAAAGGTTATCTTATCTTATCTTACCTTACCTTACCTTACCTTACCTTACCTTACCCTACCCTATCATATCCTCTTCTCTTCTTTTCTCTTCTCTTCTCTTCTCTTCTCTTCTCTTCTCTTCTCTTCTCTTCTCTTCTCTTCTCATCATATCATATCTCATCTCATCTCATCTCATCTCACCTTACCTTACCTTACCTTACCCTACCCTACCATATCATCTTCTCTTCTCTTCTCATCATATCATATCATATCATATCATATCATATCATATCATATCATATCATATCATATCATCATCATCATCATCATCATCATCATCATCATCATCATTATCTTATCTTATCTTATCTTATCTTATCTTATCTTATCTTATCTTACCTTACCTTACCTTACCCTACCCTACCATATCATCTTCTCTTCTCTTCTCTTCTCTTCTCTTCTCTTCTCTTCTCTTCTCTTCTCTTCTCTTCTCTTCTCATCGTATCGTATCATATCATATCATATCATATCATATCATATCATATCATCATCTTATCTTATCTTATCTTATCTTATCTTATCTTATCTTATCTTATCTTATCTTATCTTATCTTATCTTACCTTACCTTACCTTACCTTACCTTACCTTACCTTATCATCTTATCTTATCTTCATCTTCAGAGAACATTAAGGAGCGCTTATTTCAATCCTGAGCTACAAATAGCAATAACAACAGTACTTAGACTTATATACCACTCCATAGGGCTTTACAGCACTCTCTGAGCGATTTACAGTATCAGCATATTGGCCCCAACATGGATCCTCATTTTACCGACCTTGGAAAGAAGGAAAGCCGAGTTAACCTTGAGCCACTCAGGATTGAATTCCTGTTTGTGGGCGGAGTCAGCCTGCAAGACTGCATTCTAACCATTGTGCCACCACAAATATTCTTCTTTATTGGTAATAAAGCTCCTTTATTTCAAAATATTGCCTGGAGAAGTTGTGGATGTAATTTCAATATAGGGCAGGGCACATTACATTGACACACATACTTTTAACACCACCTTCAAGCTCTTTCACTTCCTGTTATTGCTCTTTTTTTTACCATATTTGATTTCCCTTCTCTTCCATAATTGTTAGCCTTTTAACATTATTTTTTTTTAAAAAAACATTTCATTAAAATATTATTAAAATTTCATATTTAAATCTTGAACGGTTTGACTGGAAGGACAAGGAATAATTCTTTGGGGGCAGGGGGCACTAGCGCTGGCAGGATGCTCGGGGCAGCGCTAGTGCCAGTGGGACACTTGGGGTGGGGTGGCGCTAGCGCTGGCTGGATGCTCGGGGAGGCACTAGGGTGAGTGTGAGGGTTGGGTGCATGCATGTGTGAGTGTGCACTGGCCATCTCTTCACGCGGCACGGTGGCCAAGTGGCCACTGCCCAGTAAAGGTTGGGGACCCCTGTTCTAGGAGAAATACAGCTACAATTTTCTTGTGTTTAGCTGAATGAGATAAACAACAAGCCAAAACCCTAATGCCACTTCTTCAGAAAAATGTGATTCTTAAGTTGATTCCATAATTGCTATTTAACTTTAGAAGACAGGAGCATTACTAGTCCTGTTTCTGTCTCCTTGCATCTATATAAAATTTTCATGATAAAGAATAATTAGAATGAAACTAGAGCCAAAGAGACATCATCATCATATCATCATGATGGATTACATCCCAGAGATCTGAAGGAGCTGGCAGATGTTATCGCAGAACCATTGTACCATATCTTTAAAAAATCCTGGAGCACCGGTGAACTATCAGAGGATTGGAAAAGAGCTGATGTGGTTCCCATCTTTAAAAACCGGAAAAAAGAGATCCAGGAAAATATAGAGCAATCAGCCTAATATCAATACATGGGAACATACTGGAAAAGATAATCAAAAAACAGATCTGCAAACATCTACAAACAAATAAAGTTATAACAAGAAGTCAGGGTGGGTTTGTCAAAAGCAGAGCATGCCAAAGTGACTAAATTAGTAGACCAGCAAAATGCAGTGTACATAGTATATTTGGATTTCAGTAAGGCATTTGACAAAGTAGAACACAACTTACTTCTTGGTAAGCTAGAAAAATGTGGCTTAGACAGCATCACCACCAGACGAATTTATAACTGGCTGACAAACTGTACATGATGAGTAGTCCTTAATGGTACTACATCTACGTGGAAGGCAGTATGCAGTGGAGTACCACAAGGTTCCATCTTAGGCCCAGTACTCCTCAAAATTATCATCAATGACTTAGATGAGGGAGTAAAGGGGAACTCATCAAATTTTCAAATGACATTAACCTGGCAGGAATAACCAACACCCCAGAAGACAAGCTCAGGATCCAAAAAGATCTCCACAGACTTGATCTATGGGTCCAATCTAACAAAATGAAATTTAATGTGGAGAAAAACAAGGTTTTATACCTGGGTAGGAAAAACCAAAGGTACAAGTATAGATTAGGCAAAGCCTTGCTCAAAAACAGTAACTGTGAGAGGGACCTTGGAATCCTAGTGAATGATCAAATAAATATGAGCCAGCAATGGCAGCAGCCAAAAAAGCAAATACAATCCTGTGTTGAGTAAACAGAGGCATAGAATCAAAACCACATGAAGTATTAATAGAACAGAACAGAACAGAACAGAACAGAACACAATAGAGCTGGAAGGGATTTTGGAAGTCTTCCAGTCCAGCCCCCTGCTCATGCAGGAGAACCTATAGCAGTGATGGCGAACCTTTTAAAGACCGAGTGCCCAAACTGCAACCCAAAACCCACTTATGCATCATTGGGTGCCGGGTGGGTGTGGCCCATTGGCTGGGCGTGGCTGTGGTGGTAACAGCAGACTGGGTGGGGCTAAAAAGTTCAATCAATCAATTCCAACTTTGCAAGATCTTTTTTTTTCCCCGAGTGAACTTGAAATTGACTGATTGATTGAACCTTTTTTTTTTTTGCACACGGCGGCAGAGGCCTAATGCAAAAAGGTTTTATAAAACCCAGCTGAAGGCTTAGGACTGGGGCAATGGTGTGTGTGCCCACAGAGAGGGCTCTGAGTGCCGCCTCTGGCACCCGTGCCATAGGTTCGCCACCACTGACCTATAGAATCTCAGACAAGTAACTGTCTAGCCTCTTTTAAAAAATCTCCAGTGATGGAGTGCCCACAATTTCTGGGGGCAAGCTATTTCACTGGTTAATTCTCACTGTTAGGAAGTTTCTCCTTAATTCCAGGTTGTTTCTCTCCTTGAGTAGTTTCCATCCATTGTTTCTTGTCTTGCCTTCTGGTGCTTTGGAAAATAAATTGACCCCCCCTCCTCTTTGTGGCAGCCCCTCAAATATTGGAATACTGCTATCATGTCACTCCTAGTCCTTTTCTCTAGATGAGCCAAACCCAATTCCTGCAAGCATTCTCTGTATGTTTTTGTCTGCAGCCACTTAATCATCTTAGTTGCTCTTTGCATTTTTTCCAAAGTCTCAACATCTTTTTTGTGACTTGGTGACCAAAACTGGATGAAGTATTCCAGGTGTGGTCTAAGGATTTATAAAGCAGTACTAAACTTGGCTACTAATGCCTAAGTTCTGTAATGTTTATCTCATTAAAATTAAAAATCAGAGCTTTGGCTAAAAAGCTCCATTATAGATTTCATTATATAATATTAGACAAAATCCCTGTATACCATTCCTATAAAAAAACCCCATCAGGATAAGGACTTTTCTCCAATTTCATAGATTTAATATAATGCTATAGTAAATTCTGGAAGTGAAAGAGGCACGGTAAAATTAGTAATACGATCCTCTGGTAAATATAGTAAACTATCTTTTGTGAACTATGAACTATCTTCACTTTTATTTTCAGTTGATGATTCATGTTAGAATCAGATTCATAACCTTTACAACAAACAAGAAGTTAGTGTAAAAGCTGCATTTGATAAAGCAGTGGCTGAGAAGAGAAAAAGTAGTGATACAAATTATTTATAATATCCCCACATCTATTTAAGATACTGTAAATAAATTACAAGAATAGCAGGAATGGAAGATATTACAGCTGCAGTCAAAGCATGCAATCAAAATGACTAACAGTTTTTAAGGTATGCAAATGATATCTTTTTGGTAGCCAAATGCGAATAAGACTTGGGAGCTCATAATGAAACTAAAATTGAAATTTGGATCAATGTTAAGTATTTGGCATCCCTTTGTCCTGTGGGAAGTCAGTCCCCCAGAGAAGGAAATATTAAAAGGGCAGGAAAATATATTTCCTCAAAGGATCTTAAAGAGGCAGAAAAGCATGCCCAGTTTTTCTTAATAGCCCCAAGTCTCCCTTCCTCAAACAGGAACCAGCTCTATAGAAATGCAGATGTAAATCATCAGGAAGGTTGAAATAGAAGCTTAGGAAGACAAAGACTCCTAAAATCTACATACCCCACCCAAACTCTAAAACAGGACATAATAGGATTAACACAGAGAGACCAAAGGGCACACTCAGACTCAGGTCAAAGTTCATGCCACAGAAACAATTCCAAACAAAAGGCTCCAAAGGGTATAAAAACCCACTCCCTACATGTGCTCATTCTCTTTTCTTCCAGAGCCATCTTCCTGTCTGGCTTTCCTCTTCAATAAATTGCAAACTTCTTTCTAAAGCAGTTGCCATATTGTTTATCCCCAGCTTGGACTGGACCATGATGAAGGCTTTTCCTTCAATAGTCCCATTGACACTAGTTGTGTAATCAATAATGAAAATTCTCTCATGTTTATTAATATGAATTTTCCTACTATTTATTTCTAGCAGAATTTGAATTTTCGAAGTGCATTTTTTTATTCTTCATTGTGGTGACAGTATTTATGAACAGACCTGTGAGAGGAAAATAATCTGTTTTATTTTTATTTGTTGGTTTATTTATAAGTTAAACATATAGGTGGTCTTCAACTTAAGACCACAACTGAGCCCAAAATTTCTGTTGTTAAGTGAGACAGTGAAGTGAATTTTGCCCACTTTACGACTTTTCCTGCCACAGTTGTGAATCACTGCAGTTGTTCGGTTATGAACACAGTTGTTAAATAAATATGGCTCCCTCATTGACTTTGCTTGTTAAGTGTGAAAGAGGATCACATGACCCTAGGGCACTGCAATTGTCATAAATATGAATCAGTTGCCAAGCGTCTGAATTTTTATCATGTGATCATAGGGGTACTGCGATGGTCGTAAGTGTGAAAAATGGTCATTTGTTCAGTGCCGTTGTAATTTCAAGCGGCCAAACTGTTGTGAGTCAAGGACTACCTATACTGACTAGATCAGGGGTCTTCAAACTCGGCCCTTTTATGACTCATGGACTTCAACTCCCAGAATTCCTCAGCCAGACGCTGGCTGAGGAATTCTGGGAGTTGAAGTCCATGAGTCATAAAAGGGCCGAGTTTGAAGACCCCTGGACTAGAACATGAACTCAAGTGGCAAACACATCTGGTGTTGACTAATATCTGGCAAAATTGTTTGCTAGCCTTAATTTTGAAATAGTAGCCTGGAATTTTGAAATTATGTTTCTGTAGAGCTTGGGGAGCTATGTTACTTATTTATTTACATTTAAATCACCCATCTGTCTCAGAGATGGGCTCTGGGCAGTGCATCCAAAAATATACATAGTAATGCTTTACCTGTAAATGACTTTTTTAGCTTTAATTGCGATATAATGTGCACAAACAACTGTTTTAAACTTAATGTAAACTGCTCTAAGCTCGATTGTAAAAAAATTTTTGTAACAGAATTGTCAGAGTGGACTATCTTACCTGATTCAGCTGTCTCAGCCATTAACTTTAACAGTTTTAATTCTAACTTAACTTCATATTTAAGCAATCCCTAAGGGGGGTATGCGTAAGTGCACTGGTGCACCTATCATCCCCATCACATTTTGATTTTCTTATTGTTTGTTTGAATTTGTAATTTTTGTTTGACAAACAAAATAAACAAACTATCAACTTAAGTATCCCTTTCAAAAGTTTTATGTGAAAAAAAACCAAGCCTTTTGTGTATCAGTTTGATATGGATCTAATGTATACGAATCTCAAGTTTTATACACTGTAAAACTGGATAGTACTTCAGTTCTAAATTATTTAAAAAGAAATACTTAAAGTCGCCCCTTTTGTTTTCTACCCATGTACATTGGCTATCTTTCTCATAAATACTCTCTCAATTTTTAATGATGTTCTAGGGATAATCCATCTTTTAAGCATGCCTCATAATAACATTTAATTTGAGGTAGTTTACAGAGACCACGCTTATGTAACACTTCAATGAATTAGGTGTTTTCCTCTTCTTAGATGTTCAATCAGCCTTTTTGTTTACGCTAAAAGGGTAAAAATTGCCCTGTGTTGTCAATGGCAGTGAGATATAGTATCCCCACTTGAAATCTTGTAAGATTTGATAGAGGAATTCATAATCTTAGGAGGCTTGGTACATTCTTTAAAAAGTGCAGAGGCACTAGGAACCGCTTTCAGTTATCTTGTGAACCACAGTAGACATCGGACCACAGTCCCTACCATTTCCGGAATGTGGAATGAATGATAAAAACTCTTAGGATAAGTGAATTGGAATCAATATGTCCAAGCTTATGCGTGTATATATGCTTGTATACCTGTAAGTGCTCTTTACTAAATCAGGAAAGGAGTTTATAATGCCACAAGTAGTGTATTTTTGGTCCTTGTGACATTACTTAACCCAATGTCCCCTTCTTTCCTTAGGCAATGCAAAGCCACCATCAAAAACAAAGGAAAAAGAGGGAAAAGGCTGAAGAAGGATTTTCATTACGAAGTTAATTAGCTTGTGAGCCAAGCTGCACCTTTTCAAGGGAAGGAATTAGAAGGATTTAATTGCTTTATCAGCCTTCTCTTTGATTTTCAGCAATCAGGCCGATTCCATTTAATTTAACTGCCATAGATGAGAAGAAAATTGATGCACTCACCTGCCTTGAAGCAGAAAAGGGAAAGAGAAGGGGGGGGGGGGAGAAAGGAAAGTCAAGAAATTGGCAGATTAATGAAAACCAACACTATTTGCTCCCAATTGGAAATGATGTGCCTCAAGGAACAAGGATCTGAGTGTGTATTGCTGTAGTGAGATGCACAATGATGCGAGACCCATCTTAATGGTAGCAGTAGGAAGAATCAGGGGGCTTCCCTGCCCCCAGGATGTAGAGAAATGTATTCTGACGAAGGTCAGAGACCAGTTAATGAATATGTAGAAGGGTAGCATGGTGAACAGTCTCTTGCTTGCATGTGAACTATAAGATGTCATTTAAATTTTGGTTGTTTGGTCCCATACCAGTTCTTAATGACACGGCTAAAATTCAGTTCCAGATATTAAGCCTGATATATCGATTGTAGGAAAATTGTCATAGTAATTCACAGAAACTTTGTAACTAATGTTAACTTTCATTCATACCTTCTCCCTTGCATGACCTTATAACTTTCTATTTACTGAACTGAAAGATTTGAAGGTCTTCTAATCTCCAGTGCCCCAGCCTTCCATATCTACTTATCCCACCTTATTCTTATTCCTTCTGGAATAAATACTTAGAGATAAGGGAATTTGAAAAGAAGAGTAAGAAATCAACTGAAGAAAAGAAAAACAATACGTAGCTCTGGGAATTAAACAAACTGACAGTCTTAAAATTTCCCCTCTTTATACTGTATGAATGGCTACTATTTTGCCATGTGGGAAAAATGATATGCTATATTATTATTATTTTAGCTGGAGTAAAATCTTACTGTAACTCCAAACTGAACCACATTTTACCTACAGAGTAAATCTTAGCAAAATCTGATATAGAAATTTCTAATTCACATCTACCGGTAAATTTCCATCATCTCTGACGATGTTCTGATGTTCTAATTAATACTTTATGTCTAACTGAAAATTCAGTTAAAATTATAACAACATAAACTACAGAGATAATTTATATTTTCCCAATTTGTTTATAAACATAGATCTTAGAAAAAAGTATAATTATATTTATATATATACAGTATGTATATATATATATAATAATAATAATAAAGTTGGAAGGGGCCTTGGAGGTCATTGAGTCCAACCCCCTGCTCAGGCAGGAAACTCTACACCATTTTGGACAAATGGCTGTCCAGTTTCTTCTTAAAAACTTCCAGTGTTGGAGCATTCACCGCTTCTAGAGACAGGTTGTTCCACTGGTTAATTGTTCTAACTGTCAGGAACTTTCTTCTTAGTTCTAGGTTGCTTCTCTCCTTGATCAATTTCCATCCGTTGCTTCTTGTCCCGCCTTAAGGCGCTCTGGAGAATAATTTGACCCCCTCTTCTTTGGGGCAGCCCCTGAGATATTGGAACACTGCTATCCTGTCCCCCCTTGTCCTTTTCTTTGTTAAACTAGACATATCCAATTCCAGCAACCGTTCCTTGTATGTTTTAGCCTCCAAGTCCCCTAATCATCTTTGTTGCTCTTCTCTGTACTCTTTCTAGGGTTTCAGCATCTTTTTTACATCGTGGTGACTAAAAATTATTTATAAAAATCTAAATACAAAATAAACATTCCCTTTAGCATCAGAATCTTAACTGGAAGCATCCTTTTAGGACATTTAGTAGAAGTCCCTGTCAGTGTAGGACATCAAAATCCTTGAAGTATCCAATCTCTGCCTGAACGCTTACAATGAAAGGAAGCTCTCTGGGTGGCTGATTCCACTGTCAATCCTGTCTTCCTGTGCAATAGTAATTCTAGTATCCAACAATTGGCTTTCTGTAACTTAAATCCAACTTTCTGGCGTTCTGGAATGAGAGAGAAAAGACCTTCTTCTCTGTGTTTTCTTTATGACATCCTTTTAGGTGGAGAGTTAAGCCCTAAATACATTGGATCTTTTACAATTACTTGCATCATCAACCCAGCAACCGTCGAGTTAGACCTGCCAAAAAGTCTATGGAAAATCCACCCTGTGTTCCACAGCTGCCTGCTTAAACCAGAGGTCACTTCTGCTCTCAGACCCCTTGCTCCGCCATTACCTACACCCATTATGGTTGAGGGTGAATAACATGTTGAGATTAAAGACATTCTAGACTCTAGAACCCATCACAGAGTGACTCAATACCTAGTCTCATGGAAAAACCTCCCAGCATCCCAAAATGAATGGGTGTATAAGAAGCATGTTAAGGCCCCCAGATTGTTGCAACGTTTTCACTCTGCATATGCAGATAAACCTAATTGATTTGTTTGATGTTTTCCCGTTCCCTGTTTTGTCTTTCAAAAGTTGGGTCGGCTCATCTTCTCTCAAGACTAAGCCGACCCAACTCATTTGATTCCTCTTCCAACCACTTTTCAGTCCCTGAGCATCTTTGTTGCCCTTTTCGGAATCCGTTTCAATTTCCCTCAATCCCTTTAAAGCAGTGCCAGAACTGGACACAATATTTGCTATGGTATCTGATCAGAGCAAAGAACGTGGAACTTCATTCTTCGGTAAGAGAATAACAGAGTTGGAAGTCACCTTGGAGGAATTCTAATCCAAAACCCTGCTCAAGTAGGAGCCCTTATACCAGTGGTTCTCAACCTGTGGGTCGGGACCCCATTTGGGGTCGAACGACCATTTCATGGGGGTCACCAAACAAGGCTGTCTGCCATTTTTTTCCCCTTTTCTTTGGCCACGCCCCTGGCACCCGGTGATGTATAAGTGGTTGGGGGTCACCACAACTTGGGGAACTGTATTATGTGGTTGCAGCATTAGAAAGGTTGAGAACCACTGCCTTATACCATTTCAGACAAATGGTTGTCCAGTCTCTTCTTAAAACTTTTGAAGGAAAGTCTTTCGACTGGCTAATTGAACTCACTGCCAAGAAATTGTTCCTTAGTTCTAGGTTGGATCGCTCCTTGATGACTTTCCATCTATTCCTTCTTGCCTTCAGGTGCTTTGGAAAATAGGTTGACCCCCTCTTCTTTGTGGCAGACCCTCAAATATTGGAACATTGCTATCATGTCACCCTAGTTCTTCTTTTCACTAGACTAGACATACCCAATTTCTGCAACCATTTTTCATATGTTTTAGCCTCTAGCCCCATAATCATCTTTGTTGCTCTTCTTTGCACTCTTTCCAGAGTCTCAACATATTTTTTATATTGTGGTGACCAAAACTATATGGTCTTACCGAGGCATTATAAAGAGGTCCTAACACTTCATGTGATCCTGATTTTATCCCTCTATTAATGCAGCCTAGGATTGCATTGGCTTTTTTGGTGGCTGCTGAATATTGATGGCTCATATTTAAGTGACTGTTCACTAGGATTCCAAGATTCTTCTTGCAGTTACTGTCATTGAACCAGATTTCACCTAATCTGTACCTTTACATTAACTTTCCTTACCTGAGTGTAAAACCTTACTTTTCTCTACGTTGAATTTCATTTTGTTAGATAGGGCCCAGTGTTCAAGTCTGTCAAGGTCCATCTGGATCTTGAGCCTATCTTCTGGGGTGTTGGCTATTCTTGCCAGCTTGGTGACATCTACAAATTTGATGAGTTCCACTTCTGTTCATCTAAATCATTTAAGAAGATATTGAAGAGTACTGGGCCTAAAATGGAACCTTTGGGTATCCCACTGCATACTTCCATCCATGTACTGTACATGCTGTTCCATTAAGGACTACATGTTGAGTGTATTTCGTCAGCCCGTTACAAATCCATCTGGTAGTGATGCTGTCTATCCCACATTTTTCTAGCTTACTAAGGTTGTGGTCTACTTTGTCAAATGCTTTACTGAAATTCAAATATACTATGTACACTACATTTTGCTGGTTTACTAATTTAGTCACTTTGTCAAAGAATGAAATAAGATTTATTTAACCTAATCTGTTTTTGACAACCCATCTTGGCTTCTGGTTATAACTTTGCTTGATTCTAGATGTTCACAAATCTGTTACTCATCTTTTCCAGGATCTTCCCAGGTGTTGATGTCAGGCTGATTAGAGTGTAGTTTCCTGGATCTGTTTTTTCTGTTTTGAAGATGGGAATTACATCAGCTCTTTTCCAGTGCTCTGGTAGTTCCCCAGTGCTCTAGGATCTTTGAACAATATGGTTCAATGTTCCAAGATCATGTCTTCCAGCTCCTTCAAAACTCTGGGATGTAATGACCTGGTGATTTGAACTCATCTAGAGTAGACAGGTGTTCTCTTACATTTTCTTGCTTATTTTAATTTGTATTTCTAGTCTGTCTTTTCTCACCGAGTCTTTACTGCTCACCCAAAAGTGAGTGGATAGGTGGTCAGGGCCCAGCACCCTGGGAAAATGAAGTTTTATGAGACTTGTTTTAATGTCATGGTTCCGACAGAGATGAATAAAGCAGAACTCTGAGGCTTGCAAATTCCTCAAAGAACATGTTTATTAGTTACAAAGTATCAGCATGTCGAAAGTGAAACCAAGTCTGGAGAGACATGTAACAATTCCGCAATACAAAGTTTAAAAATCCCTCCCCTAAAACTATGCAAGCAACTACATTTCCCAATACATCTTCTTGGCGGGCTTTTTATGCAACACCCAGCCTGCAGTCTTGGGAGCAGCCGATGACCTTGGTTCCCATGGGACAAAAGATTATTTTTCAATAGCGAAGCAACCTTCCTCCCTCCGTTCTATGTGGTAACTGAAAATGAGTAGGGAAAATGACTGCAGCCATGCTCATTTGTAGAGTTGACAGTTATCTTAAAGGTCATAAAATGGAGCAAAATTCAGTTAACCAATGTTTCACTTAGCAACAGAAATTTTGGGCTCACTTGTGGTCGTAAGTTGAGGACTACCTGTATAACGTTTGAGTCAGTTATCTATCTATTTGTCACACCATCTAATGCTCACAAAATATGAATAAATACCTAATAATTTAATAAAAGACACCAACACAGAGGTTAAATATATTAAACAGCATGATACTGGGATCATAGGAAAATTATTATTACCCAATTTTCAGTACCCAGGAGGGATCCTTATATCCATCCCTGTAGATTAATTACTTAATTTGAGACATATATTCTCTCAAGGATGGGGTCACAATGGCTCAGTGGTTAAAGGTGCTGAGTTTGTCAGCTGGAAAGCTCACAGGCCCGAGGGTGAGCTCCCATTACTTGCCCCAGCTTCTGCCCTCCTAGCAGTTCAAAAGCATGTACATGTGAATATTTAGGTACCACTTCTGCAGGAAGGTTACAGCATTCTGAACACCTCGGCATATAGTCATAGTGGCCACATGGCCACGGATATATCTTTAGACAATGCTGGCTCCCTCAGCTAAGAAATAGAGATGAGCACTGCCTCCTAGAGTTGGAAATGACTGGGCAGGAGAGACCTTTACCTCTCTCAAGATAATAAATAGCAGAAGTAAACAAAAAAGACATAGAAGCAAGTGCTAGTATGGTAACAAAAAGCATAGTGGCAAAGATTGTTGAACAATGCCTTGGTGTATGGGAATGGTTTAGTATTCTTAGTGGATCTCCCACTGAACTGAGGAAGCAATGCAATGCAGAAGTTGAAAAAGCCAGTGGAACCTTGGGCTGGATTATGAGAAACATTTATTACTAGACAACCCAAAGGGATACAACCCCCCATGAGTATTTATACAAGGGGATTTTGGTGTACCTGGACAATATCTTAATCTACACCAAAATGAAAGCCAAGCGTGTAAAATTGGTCAGGGCAGTCCTGAATAAACTCTGCACAGCCAAACTGTATGCCAAACTTTCAAAATGTGAATTCCACAAAGAGAAGATCGATTATTTGGGCAACCGAATTTTGCATAAGGGGATGGAAATGTACCCTGAAAAGGTGTGAGCCATTTTGGAATGGGCTCCACCACGCACCCGAAAGAAGCTGCAAAGTTTTCTAGGCTTTGCGAACTTTTACTGGCAGTTCATCCCCTCCTTCATGCAAATCACCCTTCCCATTAGTAACCTGCTGAATACTTAGGGAGAAAACAGACCGAAGCCTAGCCAACCCCTGAAATGGACTATGGAGTGCCAAGCAACATTTGACAAACTAAAGAGACTTTTCTCTGCGGAACCAGTACTAAAACACCCAGACCCAGAAAAGCTGTTTGTCATCCAGGCAGATGCCAGCGATGTGGTGGTGGGAGCAGTGCTACTTCAGGAAAATCAAGCAGGCCAGCTGCAGCCTTGCACTTACATGGCAAAGAAACTAATAGCGACTGAGGAATGCTGGGCTGTTTGGGAGAAGGAAGCTTACATTGTGAGATGGGCTCTCCTCACCTGGAGGCATTTCCTGGAAGCGAACAAGGTCCCTTTCCAAGGGTGGACTGATTATAAAAACCTCAAAATGCTAAAAAACTCTAGAAAGCTGTCACCTAAACAGGCTTGATGGGCCCAGCATTTCCACCAGTTTAATCTTACACTCCAGTACTTATAGGGGGGGGGGGAGAACTTTTTGGCAGACACCCTGTCATGAATACCACAGTACAACAGCACAAAAACAGAAATAGTCAAGCCAATGTTACCTGCACAGCAACTGGCAGCTCCAGTGACCACTAGAGCACAAACTAAAAGCCCCCCATCATTGGACAATGAGACAGTCAGTGAGTTCAGACAAGCCCTAGAAAAAGACGAGTGATTCCTCAGCCATAAAGCCCTCTGTTCGATGTGAGAGGGGTTAGCCTGAGTGGGAGGGAAACTGTATATCCCAATAACCAAAGACTAAGAATCATGCAGACTTGCCATGATTTGAAACTAGCAGGGCACTTTGGGTTTGTCAAAACCCTCCACCTCATAAAGAGGCCATCTTTGAAAAGTGACATTGAAAGTTATGTGGTTAGTTGTCCCATCTGTGCAGCAGCCAAACGGAGGCAAGGGAAAATGCTTGGCTTCTTGCAGCTGTTCGCAAACCCTCCAGCACCCAGGAGAGAGATTTCTATGGACGTTATCATAGAGCTTCCAGGGAGCACAGGGAACACTGTCATCTGGGTCATAACAGACCTGTTCTCTAAGCAGGTCCACTCCATCCCCTGCCAGAAGATTCCAACTGTGAAAGCCTTGGCCAAATTATTTGTACAACATATTTATAGGTTGCATGGAGCCCCACAATGCATAATCTCAGATAGAGGGGTCCAAAGTTCTGGAAAATCTGTTAGGTGCTGACCAGGGCCTGTCATCCAGTCATCATCCTCAAATGAATGGGGGAATAGAACAAACGAACCCAGAACTAGAACAGGCATGGTTTCAAAAGTTCTGGTTTCTTGAGAGAACTAATTGAGGCAGGTCCTTACAGGTCCCCTCCCTCCAGGGAAGAAGAGAGCTCACTGGTTAATTGCCAGCATCTCCCAGGCACCCTACCTTGCAGCAGGCATCCTTCCCCAATCACTTTACCACTGTTAGGAGATTTTAAGGCTTGGGCTTTGGTTCCAAAATAGCCAATTATCCCTTGGCCTTGGGCCTTGCTACCAGCCAACTGTGTGCAGGGGCAAGAGAGAGGCAGGAAAGAGGGGAGGCCTACTTCCCCTCCCATCTTCCCTTGTACCATGTAACCTATGGGTTTCTGGGAAGTGTAGTCAGAAATCATGACTGTGGCTGATTGCCACAACATTGCATTTGCGAATACAACTAGTGTGAAGATCCTTGAAATTTCAATTGCATGGGAATGTAATTGGATTTTGGCTGCATTCTTTAAGGTAGCTTAGTTGAGGTATCTTGATTAAAAAAAATTATTGCTCCATATGACATATTGTTGCATTTCATTCACTTGAAAGTTACAGACAGAAGGGTTTTATAGTATATAAATAGATCCCCATGGGATCATATATGGCAATAATATTCCCACTGTACTCTGAACCAATATATTTTTGACATGAAATTATTATTCTATTTGTCATCCTGCTGCAATATTCTTTTTCCAATATAGTAGAGTGTTACTTTTCTTTAAAATGAGATATACGGTTATAATTGAAAGAGAACCTTGAAAGGCCATATAAGGTTTATAATCTATCTTTCTAGTCCCTTCACATTCCACAAGTGTAATGTTTGGTAAATGTAAGTATATCCATTCAGCTGATTTAAAAGAAAAAGATTGTTATTATTCACATCTGCAGTCAAAATAGGGAAACATTTATTTTATCAGGCTTGAGGATACTCAATTAAAATTTGTGCTACAATTTGTACTGAGATTAGAATGGCCTCCATCCAGTATGTTAAAAACATATTAATACAACAACAATATAGTATGAAATAACTCATGACAGAATGAGTTGGGGAACATCATGTGCCACCTCAGGGAAGTAACACCAAAAGGATGCCCCTAGCCAGTATACATTGCCTCAAATTGATGCATTTTAAAAGAAATACTATGGTATAAGTGTTTTCCTCATTCTAAAATATTTAATAATGCATAATAGTTGACAATGTAAATGATCCACTTACCTTTTAAAATCAGCTGCTACGATGCTACTCTTTTCTCTTATTCAGACTGCCTGAACCAGTACTTGAGAATCCCCTTAATGGTATTTTGAGCTCCATGGCAGAAGAATGGCAGTTGGAAATGAACTACTTAACTGAGTTGTTTTGTTTGTGTTTCAGCTAAAGCCTGATAGTGCCAAATTCACTAGTTCAGGCTTTATCAAATAGACATTTGCTGCCTGAAGCAAAACCCCTAGAAAATATTTCCCACAAATCAGGTTGTGTTGGATACTCCAACCTGATAAAGTTAACATTCCAAATTTCTAGCCATGTTTCTGCACCAAGGCAGAAAATTCTGTATCCTTCCTAGAATTAAAAACATAGCAATACAAAATTACATAAATAAAATATGCTCCCATTTACTGTATTTCAAATCAGCAATATAAATTTGCTTCTTCCTGCTATTTAGTAAGAAGGTCTCTGTGTTTTGATGTGCCGTTGCCTTATCTTTTCTGGGATATTTATTCATGTGTTTTGCTTTGGATGTTTCAAATAACTTTATAATCCACCTGGAAAACTCAAGATAATTAGGTAGAATTATGAAACAAACATCTCCTAACATTTAATTTCAAGTCTTATTTGATTAAACAGAAGCCATGTTTCTCTGTTCTCAATACTATTCACATCGTACAGAGATATTTCATCTACTTTTAAGACCAGATTTTAAAATTGACCTTATATCTGACTCTGAAGATTCACATGATTGATTGCAGCCCTTCACTGAGATCTCTGTAATGCAATGACATATGGAGGGGACTAGGTGAACAGTGTAAGTTCCAACTTGATGGAATAATTCAGCAATATCAATAAATATATTTAGGCAACGAGCTAGAATTTAGAGACATTATGGATGGAGAAAGTAACTCTTCTTCACTTCTCCCCTGTTGAAGGGGTTAATTGGGAATTATTTTCCCACTGGATGTCCAATTATAAGTCTGCTCATTGCCAGCTTGCCACCCTCTACTGAGCCCAGGGAATCAAAGGCTGGTTATCATGAATATTGAGCTGCTATAACCTCTGTCCCCTTTTATTAAAGTAGTATTGCCATGAATTTCTCAGTTAATCACACATTGGCTTGCAGAGGTCAAGAAACTGCAGCAGAAAAGAATAAAGTAAAATGGCATTATGCAAATAGATTTTGATTTGAGTCAGAGTTTCACCCAATAAAAGTTAAAGAGAGCGGGTTAAAAATCACTCTCTAGGCTAAAGTGTGTTTATTTTCTTTAGGTTGGAAAGAGGTAAAATTAGGGTCTCAGTTTGAAGCCAGGAAAGAGGAACACTGCCATCAACTTAGGATTCTAGTATCCCTGCTTTTCTCAGTTGGAAGAACAGAATGATGGGCTGACTCGAGGCTCTAAACTGGCCAATTGACTGGAGGATGAAAGTTAGAAAGAGTAATCAGCTGCAGGGTTCTGCTTGAAGGGTGACAAAGAAAGACTTTTTGGCATCAGTTTGTTGTAGTGACCTTCCTATAGCAATGCAGAGGTTTCCTTGTTCATCAACTTTACAGTTATATATGAATAGAGAGAGAGAGTGTGCCAGCCTTTTAAAATATCAGTAAGCTCAACTAAATCAGAATGAATTCTTTTTTTTTAATATAGCATACCTCTACCCTGAAAGGACCAATTTTATTAAAATGATTGCTGAAACAATGATGGATGATTTATTACCTTTTAAGAACGCTGGGTTTCATGTATTTCAATATTCTTAATTTTCTTTCTCCATTGTTAAATTGTTATGTGTTCCTAGTTACTTTCCTTCTCAACATTATTTGGCAAGTTCGCCTGACCAATAACCAATCAAGACACAGTTAAGACCTCCTTGTTTTATTTAACAAACAATAAGCAGGAGAGAGAAACTATCAAAGCTTGGTTCTCTCCAAAGTTTATCATCTCAAATCAACATCTTTATATATTTCTTGCACTAGCCTCCTTGTTCCCCATTGGCTGGGGTACTATGAGGTTACACTCTTTCTTACATCATATGTCACATGTGCATTTAAATTAAGGGATAATATGCAAAGTGTGTCAAATAATATTCAATAGAATTTTGAGTGTGTCTGTTTTATGTTCTGGGATATTTTAAGGCTTCTTAGAACAATAGATTCTTTCCTGTTTTTCCATTTGGTTTGGTTTTCCTGTTATTTAATTCAGCCAGTTTTCCTGTTAAGCTAGGTATTTTGTCTTGCAGCTGTTTTGCAGCTTGTATTTTTCCAT
The DNA here is from genome assembly GCF_016545835.1 of Crotalus tigris. Taxonomy (NCBI): domain Eukaryota; kingdom Metazoa; phylum Chordata; class Lepidosauria; order Squamata; family Viperidae; genus Crotalus; species Crotalus tigris. The sequence goes on along the minus strand of NW_024100116.1, from coordinate 339,813 downwards.
TTCCCACTCTGAAGACCAGTTAATTTTTGCCTAAGTGCCTATCTTACTTTCTGCCTTTATGTTACCATTTTCTTGTTCCCATCCATTGAGTTTTCTACGGCAAGCTTATTTTTCTACTTAGTAAGTTTCCACGCGCAGTAGATTCCCTTCTGACTACACCTGAATATTCATCATATTGGTGCACACTTATCAAAATGAACTAAATGACAACCATTGATGGCTTATACATATATTACGTACAATTTGGGGTTAGCTTTTTTGGGAGGGGGAATTTCCTTTTGTATGTCTTGCTCTTTTTGTGCATATCACATTAATGTAGAACAATTTTAGTGCACTCTCTCTCTCTCTCTCTCTGCAACTGTATTGAATTCATATCATGACACCTTTGCAAGATCTGACCTCTTAGGTTGGGTTTCAATCTTCCCCCTCCCGTTTTTAATAGCTCTACTATTATGGCTTTCTCTACTATGGCTTTCACTTTCCCAGGGTCCATTTCTAGTCCCTCGCTTGATATGCGATACCCCAAGTAGTCCAAACTAGTTTTGTGGAAATCGCAGTTGGTTAGTTTGGCATAAAGTTTAGCTTTCAGTAGCCCTTTCTTCTAGCCCAGGGGTAGTCAACCTTGGCTCTTTTATGACTCGTGGACTTCAACTCCCAGAATGCCTGAGCCAGCATGGCTCAGCATGGAAACCTCTCCCTTTCCCCTCAGCATGGCTGGCTCAGGAATTCTGGGAGTTGAAGTCCACGAGTCATAAAAGAGCCAAGGTTGCCTACCCCTGTTCTAGACCTATGATTCTATGAGTAAACTTACTTATTCAGGAGCTTTTGCTAATTGATTTTGTCTAATGTTTGGGAAGTATATAATGTCTGTCTAGTATGTTCATCCATGTCTTTCTGGCATCGACTCTTTTGAAGGTGGAATATTAGGTAAGTCTTTCTTCCCGAGTCTGAGTGAGACAGGTTTAAATTATCCTGAGCAACACTAGTGCTACAGTTGCATTTTCTTCTTTAAGCCAAATACCTGGCATGGGGCCAGGTTACCTACAGAACCATCTTCATCTATTACTTCAGCCCGTTCCACCTGGTTGGGTAGGAATTGTAGCCTGCAGACCAAGAATTCTGACTGGCAGTGTTCATGAAGAGCCTTTTCTCTTGTTGCCTTCATCATGGGAAATACTTTCTCCCTGGAGATGAGGTAGGCCCCAACTCCTGGTTTTCAGGAAAGGTGTAAAAACGTGGCTCTGTGGTCTTGTTTCGGGTGCATAAAGGAGTGCACATCCATGAGGTTGGTTGGTGCCTTGAAGTCCTCCACCATATTTTAATTAACTTTGATAATTCTTGCCTCTTTTAAATTGTATATATTGCTTTTATGCTGTTAGAATTTTATTGTACACTGTCCAGAATCCCTTTGTGAGGGAGATGGGCAGTTCTTAAATATGATATATAAATAAGCGGCCAACAACCAATTACAGCTTAAATGTGTGTATGAAATTTGTTACAGTAATCCCCACTTAACAATAGTAATTGAGACCAGGAGGTCTGTTGCTAAGCAACGGAGTCATAAAGTGCAATGTCATGTGTTCACATCGATTTATGATGCCAATTCCAGCAGTCCCAGTTGCTGCTGTTAGGCAAATCCTGCAGAGTCGCAGCATTCCACAGTCACATGATTGCTATTTGTGACTTCCTGTTGACTTCTCCTTTGATTGTGCACTGTATGTATCATTTTGAGACTCCATTATCACAATCTCACCCCAGAAGACAAGCTCAGGATTCAAAAAGATCTTGACAAGCTGGAACAAGGGGCCCTATCCAACAAAATGAGTTTTGATGTGGAGAAAAGCAAAGTTTTACATTTAGGCAGGAAAAATCAAAGGTATAAGTACAGATTAGGTGAGAACTGGCTTAAAAACAGCAACTGTGAGAGGGACCTTGGAGTCTTAGTGGACGATCACTTGACTATGAGCCAGCAATATGCAGCAGCAGCCAAAAAAGCTAATACAATCCTGGGTTGCATAAACAGAGGCATGGAATCAAGATCACGTGAAGTATTAATACCGCTTTTTAAAACCCTAGTGAGACCACACCTGGAATACTGCAACCAAGTTTGATCACCATACTACAAAAAAGATGTTGAGACCTTGGAAAAAGTTCAGAGAAGAGCAACTAAAATGATCCAAGGCCTGGAACTAAAACATATGAAGAACGGCTGCAGGACCTGGGTTTGGCTACTCAAAAAAAAGAGAGAAAGAGAGAGAAGAAACAGGGGCGAGATGATAGCAGTATTCCAGTATTTGAGAGGCTGTCACAAAGAAGACGGGGTCAAATTATTCTACAAAGCACCACAGGGCAGGACAAGAAACAATGGTTGGAAACTGACCAAAGCGAGAAGCAACCTGGAATTAAGGAAAAGTTCCTAACAGTGAGGACAATTAACCAATGAAACAGCTTGCCTTCAGAAATTGTGGGTGCTCCATCACTGGAAGTTTTAAAGAAGAGACTGGACAGTCACTTGTCTGAGATGGTATAGGTTCTCCTGCTTGAGTGGAAGGCTGGACTAGAAGACCTCCAAGGTTCTATTCTATTCTATTCTATTCTATTCTATTCTATTCTATTCTATTCTATTCTATTCTATTCTATTCTTCCGGTGGATTTTCAACATATTCCTTTGAATTTTTTTTTTTTAGTGTTGTTCAATCGTTTAGTTACTTTCAACTCTTTGTGATACCAATTATATTGTTTTGTCAGGACTATCTGTCATTAATTGGTCTTTATGAACAAATACTGTATCCCTAATGATACATCTAACTATCATAACTTTTCTTGATCTTTTTTTCTGTTGCCTTTGATTTTTGAAACATCGGGGTCTTTTCAAATGTCTGTTCCCTTTGTATTATCTGTCAAAAATATTTAACTTTTAACTTCATTGTTAGTGCTTCCACTGAGCAATTTGGTTTTACTTCTTCTAGCTTTGAATGAGTTGTTGTTCTTGTTGTCAAAAGTATTCTTAACAATCTTTTCCATGACAATGTTATGAAGACATTGGTTTTTCTTCCCAGCGTTGTTGTGGAAAAAAAATCTTCATTCAGCCTGTGGAATTATTTAGTTTTCACAACCATATTACAACTACAAAATAATGGCCTTGAGTTTATGTAGCTTTGTTATTAGTGCAATTGTTATGAAAGTAAATTTAGTAATCCGTATTAAGGGGGAAAACTGGGACCATTTGCTTAGAACCTTAGTCTTGGGTAATATGAATCCCCCTGTTGTGCCCCCTTTAGATTGTAGAAAGTAGGAAAAGAGTGAATGCATCTTTTCAGTCCAAAAAGGTGGTGGCAATTTAAACTACATGCTTGACTGGAATTTGTGCACCTGCAGGAACAGATACATCCAGATACCTGAATTTTAGCACAGGTAGTCACCAACTTACAATTGTTCGTTTAGTGACTGTTCAAAGTTATAACAGACAGCATACTAAAAAGCAGAGACATCACCCTGCCAACAAAAGTGTGTATAGTCAAGGCCATGGTTTTCCCAGTTGCAATCTATGGCTGTGAAAGTTGGACCATAAGAAAGGCTGAGCGCCAAAGAATGGAGGCCTTTGAACTATGGTGCTGGAGAAGACTCCTGCGAGTCCCTTGGACTGCAAGGCGATCAAACTGGTCAGTCCTAGAGGAGATCAACCCCGACTCTCTTTAGAAGGCCAGATCCTGAAGTTGAAACTCAAGTACTTTGGCCACCTAATGAGAAGGAAGGACTCACTGGAGAAGAGCGTGATGCTGGGAAAGATTGAGGGCAATAGAAGAAAGGGACGACAGAGAATGAGGGGGCTGGATGGAGTCACTGAAGCAGTAGGCGTGAGCTTAAAAGGACTCCAGAAGATGGTAGAGGACAGGAAGGCCTGAAGGAATGTTGTCCATGGGGTCGCGATGGGTTGGACATGACTTCGCAACTAACAACAACAAAGTTACACTGAAAAAAAGTGACATGCCCATTTTTACCCTTACAACCATTGCAACATCCCCATGGCCATGTGATAAAAATTTGGAGACTTGGCAACTGGCATATATTTATGATGGTTGCAGTGTCCCGGGGTCATGTGACAATCTTTTATGAACTCCTGACAAGCAAAGTCAGTGGGAAGCCAGAATCACATAACTGCTATGTTACTAATTTAACACCTGCAATGATTCATTTAAGACCTGTGGCAAGAAAGATCATCAAATGGGGCACATCTCACTTAACTATCTTGCTTAGCAACAGAAAGTTTGAGCTTAGTTGTGGTCATAAGTCAAGGATACTAGAGGATGTAAGTGAGTAGAGATTCCAGGAAAGGATCTGGAAGACTAGCAATATGTGTTTGTGACAGGCAACCTACTACAAGGTGGCAGAGATGGATTTGAAAAACAGTAGGAACAAACTAATTAAGAGTTAAAAGCCAAATACAACAACTCTGTCCACAGCAGCACGGGGTTTAAACCCACTAATAAAATAACAGAGTTGGAAGGGACCTTGTAGGTCATCTAATCCAACCCCCTGCTCAAGCAAGAGACTCTATATCATCTCAGACAAGTGACTGTCCAGTCTTTTTGAAAGCTTCTAGTGATGAAGCACCCATAACTTCTGAAGGCAAGCGGTTTCATTGGTTGATTGTTCTCACTGTCAGAAATTTCTCCTTATTTCTAGGTTGAATCTCTCCTTGATCAGTTTCCATCCATTGTTCCTTGTCTGGCCTTCAGGTCCTTTGGAAAATAGGTGGACCCCCTCCTCTGTGACAGCTTCTCGAATATTGGAACACTGCTATCATATCATTCCTGGTCTTTCTCTTCCCTAGACTAGCCATGCCCAATTCTTGCAACTGTTTTTCATATGTTTTAGCCTCCAGCCCCCTATGATCTTTTTTGCTCTTTTCTGCACTCTTTTCAGAGTCTCAACATCTTTTTTTATTGTGTGGTGACCAAAACTGGATGCAATATTCTAAGTGTGGTCTTACTAAGGCTTTAGTATGATTCCTGACCAATCTAGCTGACAACTGTCCCTCTTTCCATTTTTTGTACTTATCATTTTGTCTTTTAGTTTATCAGAGAGATCTTTGTTCAGCCATGCTGTTTTTTTCTTGGGGTTCTTGTTTGTCTTTTTCAGTGGTATTGTGCTGGATTGAGCTTTTATGACCAAGCTTTTTGTTTCCCAAGCTTCTTGAGTTGTCTTCTCCTTTAGGATTTTCATCCTTGGAATCTTTCCCAAGGTTTCTCTGAGTTTGTTAAAATCAGCTCTTTTAAAATCTAAGGCTCTGGTATCATTATCTTCTATTGCTTGTGTTTGCATTATATTGAATTCCAATATGACATGGTCACTCTCACCTAAGGTTCCTGCAATTTCAATTCCCTCTACCACTTTTTCTCTAGCTGTGAGAATTCAGTCCAGTATGGCTATCCCTCTAGTTCCTCCTCTATCTTTTGGACATCAAAGATGTCAGCTAGGTTGGCCAGGAACCTATTCAATTTATCACTTGATGCAGAATTAGTCTTCCTGTTGATATCAGGGTAATTGAAGTCCCCCATTACTATTGTAGTGTATTTTCTACCACATTTGTTAATTGGTTAGCAAAAAGTACATTTATTTTTTTCTGTTTGGTTGGGTGGCCTGTAGTATACAGCTATGGCAATGTCATTCTTTTTTTTCTTTTATATTGACCCATACACATTCTAGGTTTTCGCCTTTGGTTTCATGCATTTCTGTAGCAATATAATACAACTGTAGCAATACAATGCAACTCCATCTCCTCTTTTATGGGATCTGGGTTTTTTTTTAATAGTTTGTATCCTTCTAACAGTACCTTCCAGTCATCGGTTTCATCCCACCAAGTTTCAGTAATTGCAACTATATCATATCTACCCTCATGTATTAATAGTTCACTCTGTTCCCAAACTTTGAGCATTTGTATATAGGCATTTGAGATCTTTATGCATGTATCTCTAGGTATGCCTTCCTATTTGGTTTTTCGGTTTGTCTTCCTTCACATCGCTCCTTACCTCATAATTTGATTTGTTTTCTTGGGTTTTTTGCTTAGAATTAGGTCCTGAAGATCCTAAAGATTGATCACCTGCCCCCCTCAATTTTAGTTTAAAGCCCTCATGATAAGTTGAGTCAGTTGCTTTCTGAAAACATTCTTCCTGGTTTTTGTGAAGTGCAGACCATCCCTTGCTAAAAGCCCATCATGGAGGTAGTGCAGAGCATGGTCTAGGAATCCAAAGTTCTCTTGTCAACACCAATCCTTCTAGAAGTGGTTCACTTCTAGAATCCTTTGTTCTCTTACTGGATGTTGATCTTTGGTTGGAAGTACAGATGAAAAAAACTAGTTGTGCACCTAACTCCTTAACTTTCTTGCCTAGCTTCTAGTAATCACTCAATATTGTTTTCAGGTTTATTTTCATGTCATTCATGTGTAGTATTAGCAAAGGGTAGTAATCTGTGGGTTTTATTATTTTGGTTAGGTTCTCAGTCAGGGAGACAACATATCTCTCTAGATTGACTGTCTGGTCTACAGACACCTGGTTCTCTTCCCTTGAAAATTGAATCTCCTATCACCAGCATTCGCCTTTTTTTTCCCTAGGGAGGCTTAGGGTATTCTTCTACCTGTCACAGAAGCACTTGATGATGCTTCTTTTCTAGGTATCTGCATGTTTTCTTCCAGGGAGAGTTTATGAAATTGATTGCTCAGTTTCAGTGGGGCTGCATTGGAGATGGTTGGGTTGGACACATTTTTTTTTACTAGTTTGGTGTTTGTTTTTCTATAAGTGACATCTGTCTCTTCCTCTAAAGGATCAATTATTTTAAGTTGGTTGACCATTATTATCTTCAGTTTGGGCCTATTCTTCTTGCAAAGTTTGGGGTTTCTCATTTTGTAGCTTGAGTTTTAGAGTGTTTAGAGTTTTCTCTAGATCCTTTACTTTTTCTTCTAGTAACTAAATTAGTTTACATTTGGTACATGTATAGTCTGGGTTCTCTATTGGCATAAGCATGTCAACTTCTGAAACAAGCCTGGCTGAAGTCATCTTTGTCATTCTAAGTTGCCACATAAATTGGGGGGGGGAAGGGGGTTAAAGCCTTCTGGAATGGCACCTCCTCAGACTCACAAGTATCTACAGAGGTATTTGGGGTTCGCTAATTTTTTACAACAATTCATCTCTTCCTTCTCAAAAATAGCCTTGCCAATTACCGAACTCTTGAAAACAGGTGGTGGGGGGGGGGGAACCCCATCCTAGTCAACCTTTAAAATGGACTATAGAATGCCAAGCAGCATTGAACAACTCAAAAGGTATTCATGAGAGAAGCAGTCATCAAACACCCCAACCCCGAGGAACAGTTCATTATCCAAGTGGATGCAAGTGATGTTGCAGTGGGTGTAGTTCTCCTTCAGAAAAATAACAAGAGAGAACTGCAACCATGCGCATATAGAAAATTCACCTACACAGAGAGGCATTGGACTGTATGGGAGAAGGAGGCATTTGCTGTGCGGTGGGCATTGCTAACCTAGCGCCACTTCCTAGAGGAGAGTAAGATATCCTTTGAAGTATGGGCTGACCATAAGAACCTTCAGGTGCTAAAAGCCCCACACAAATTATCCCCCAAGCAAGTTTGATGGGCGCAACATTTTAATTGCATCATCTTCTCCCTCAAGTATATTCCTGGAGGAAAAAACTTCCTGGCTGACACCTTGTCCAGGATGCCACAATATAAAAGCTGTCGGGAGGAGATAGTAAATGCTATCATCCCTTCTCTTCCAAAAGCCTCTCAAGTCACCACTAGACATCAAGCCTGAAAGCAATCCATCAGCTGTTGTGGTTCCGGCTAATGAAACATTCCAAAGAACTTCCAGGCATTTATTTTCCTAAAAGTCTTTTATTGTTACAAAATGTCGGCACAGGCACAACGGAGGGATGCTAGGATCTAAGTTCTCTTAGTTAGTTAAATCATCAGCATGTTCCCTCCCTAAATTAGCCGTCATATCTCACATTATCCAATTAGTATGAAGGTCAAATGTTTTCTCCTCTTTCCTTCCCGGGCTTTACCCCCAATGCCCCTTCTGCTCTTTATTAACCTCATATTTACCAGACAATTCTGCATATTGTCAAAAGCAAGAATATACAATATTTGCAGCGTTGACATCAGCCCTGACAGCAGCTTAACCTAAAAACTCATAGGGATGAACTAGCATGTAAAGGTTCTAAGTTGTACTTTCCTAGCACCCTCAGGGTTCAAGACCTGCAACAAAGCCATGATGCTAAGCAAGCCAGTCACTTTGGATTTTTAAAAACTTTACACTTAGTAAGGTGGCAGGTCTGGTGGCCTGAGATGAAAATGGACATTGAAAGCTATCTTAAAAGCTGTGCAATTTGGTCAATATTGGAAGAAAGATTCGTTGCCTACATTAGAACAATGGATATTTAAGGTTTCCAATTTGGCAGAAATGGCTAAAATTTCTGCTTATTTAAAGGATCATACACAAGAAAGATATATTATGGTATGGAGAAGATGGATAGATTATATTCAGATTAAATATGGAACTGAAAAGTTCCATTTATTTTATGATTAAAAAATAAGTATCATTAATAATAAGGTTTAAAGGGAGTTAAGGGTTAAGTATGATATTAATTGTTGTACAAATTGTTAAATTTGTTTAGCGTATGATTAATATATTTGTTAACTTAATTAGATTATGTTTAATATGTTTGATATACCCTGTATTTGGTTTCGGGAAGTGGGGTGGGGGGTGGGGGGTAGGGGGGTGGGTTATTGGGTTTATTATGTAATTATTAATAAAACTTTTTAATAAAAAAAGCTGTGCAATTTGTACCACCAGGAAAACCCCCTGGGTTATTACAGCAGGTAGTGGAACCATCCCAGCCCTGGGAGGAAATTGCAATGGATTTCATCGTCAAACTCCCTGAAAATACCAGAAATACCATAATTTGGACTGTCATTGATCTTTTCTCAAAACAGGCTCATTTTATAGCCTGCCCTGGTCTTCCCTCCACTGAGAGACTGGCGAAGCTGTTTTTAAAATGTATCTATTGGTTCCATGAAGTGCCAAGAAGAATCATATCAGATCAAGGGGTCCAGTTCACTGCCAAATTTTGGAGGGAGTTCATGAAGCTGATTGGATCCACCCAGGGGCTCATCTCAGCTTTTAATCCAAGTACGAATGGAGCTGCTGAACGAGCAAACACAATGGTGGAGCAATACCTCAGATGCTATATTAATTATCAGCAAACTAACTGGGCAGATCTTTTGCCTTTTGCTGAAGTGGCATACAACAATACTGTTCACAGCAGTTTTGGACTTACTCCTTTTAAAGTAGCTATAGACACAGAGTTCATACCTATGCCTGAATATCCTCAATAACCCCCCTCCTCTCAAACATTAAGCAAGTGGGTAAACACACTGCAGAGCACTTGGACAAACATCAAACATGCCTTAGTGAAAGCCACAAAGATTCAAAAGGAGCAAGCACATAAGAGGCAATCCCCCCAGGAACCATTTCATATAGGAGAGAAAGTCTCTCTCTCAACCAAATACTTAAGATTAAAACTGCCTTGTAAAAAGCTGGGACCTAAGTTTATTTGTCCTTTTTCCATTGTAAAAATTATTGACCCTGTCACTGTTGAGCTAAAGCTCCCATGACTATTGGGAACAGTACACCCAGTTTTTCATTGCAATTTGTTGAAACCAGTTATAGAATCAACAATGAGATCAATACCTTGAACCACCCCAGGTCCTATTATAGTGGTGGGTGACACCGTTATGAAATAAAATGAATGCTTGAGTCCAGACTGTATAAAGGGAAATTACAGTATCTAGTTCAATGGAAGAGTTACCCTTTGCCAGAAGCTACATGGGTGAAGAATAGAGATGTAAAGGCAGAGAGGTTAACACAAAAGTTTTATGACAAACATCCCCAAAAGCCTAGGGAACCATCAGGAAATAGAATAGAGGATTAGCAAAACACTAACGTGTATCTATGCTTGTTATCTTTCAGGAACTACTTTCTCTTTAGGGGAGTCTGTCAACAACTTCTGAAATGAGACTGGTTGAAGCCATCTTTATCTTTCTAAGTTATCACATAGGTTGGGGGGGGAGGGGGAAAGAAAATGAAAATATGCTAGACTAAACACGGAGCAGTCCCTTCCCACAGGTGCTGGAAGAAAGAGCAAAGATGAGTTGCACAGCCTGCCAATTACTTTTATTGGCTAGCATGATTTATAGCATAATAGAGGGGAGGGGAATGTTACATTTAGTTGCATTGAATATCTAAGGAAACATTTAGAGTTGGTTTCACTTTTGACCATGCCGATATTATATATCCAATAAACATGTGCTTTGAGGAAACTTCAAACCTTGGAGTTCTGATTTATGTGGTTTCATTAGTCAGAATCTTGACAAAGTGTATATATAGAACATGTTTTGCAGATCACAACAATATCAGAGTGGATTGGGAAAAAAATTGAAAATGAAAATGTAGATTTTACCACAGATTTTTAAAAGGGAACAAATTTCCAGTTTAGAAATTTTATATTCTAACAGCTCATTTAAAAATTCCAAAATTTAGGGAAAAAATGTCTAGTTTAAACATTTCAAATTCTAGCATTTCATATAAAATGTCAAATTTTAAAATGTTCAGTGTTGAATGGGGCTTAAATGCAATGTTCATGCTTATCCTGGCTGGACTTCTTGCATTGCTCCAAGGGGCCGGCGGACTGTGGCTGCTGCCGGACATCATCGGCCCCGGCACACTCACTACCACTTGTGCTGGCCACACCCACCCCTGGACTTATTTTTGGGGTAGGGCTTATATTAGGCCCACCCCAAAAAATCAGGCTGGGGCTTTTTTTTGGAGTGGGTCTTATTTTCAGGGAAACATGGTAGTACATGGATGGCTATGTTTATTAAGTAAATAAATAATAAAATAAATAAATATAGGCTTTTCATATCTATTTCATTGTGACTGAAATGCCAACAATGTTGTTCAAAACTGGCCCAGAGATTTCAAGAATTTCTTGGATTTAATTTTTTTCTTTTTAGGTGCAAAAAAAAACCACTTTAATGAATTGCTGAATGCTGCAAATATCGTGTGCTTGAAAAGATGATGGTGAATTTAGCATGGGGCGAGGAATGTGTAACCTGAAATATTACTGCTGTTTATAGAGATTCTCACAAAATATTAATTCTATGTAATTTCCACTTCTTCTTTCTTCTCAGCCTTCTTTTTTGTCTGAGTTTGCTGCTTCTTGATTAAAATGTTGAATTTAGCTTGGAATTAACCTGATGAATGTAATTGAAAGTAAAACTTCTCTGATCAGCACTTTGTGTGATGAGCACAGATGGATTGAGAAAGAAAGCTTTCAGATTGAATATATTTTGCTCGCTCAGTTGCTAATGGCACCATTTACCGCTACGTGCCTCACTGACTGTCACTATTTAGGGTGGTTAATGATGATACACAGTCTACACTTTCAAGAGATAATAACAATAAATAAATAAATGCAGCATGTACAGTGCTGCTGCAAAATATTTTTCTTCTTTTAGACATAAAGCTTGAGGAACAGCAATGGGTTGTGGAGGGCATATCCTGAAGTCTCTGGCATGTGCTTTCATCCAAATAAAAAAGCATATCTAATTTTAAAATGCTAAGGTAAAAACAATGGAAAAATCCTGCCTTTGCTTAAGACTATAGAGACACATTGGCAATTAAGATAAAACTCTCAAGACTATTAAAACGGATGAACCAATATCTGATTCAGATATGAAGCACAGTTCTTCATTTCTAGTTCCAAAAGCATCCTAGTAATCATCAGTATGAATTTCAGTGGCTCCAATCTTATCAGGCCTCCAGTCAGAGTGGGACTGGAATGTGATGGTAAGACAATAATAATAATAATAATAATAATAATACAAATAATCTGCAAAAAATATCATTTGCCTGTAAGCAAAAACTGGTGGGATCATAAAATAGAGAAAGTCATAGAAAATGATAAAATTAAACTGCTCTGGGACTTCAGAATTCAAACAGACAAGCACCTGCAACATAACACCCCAGACTTAACAATTGTCGATAAGAAAGACAAAAAAGTCTGGATAGTGGACGTGGCAGTGCCTGGAGACAGCAGAATAGAAGAGAAAGAACTGGAGAAGATAACAAAATACAAAGACCTACAAATAGAAATAGAAAGACTGTGGCAAAAGCAAGCAAGGGTAGTACCAATAGTCATAGGCTCCTTGGGTGCAATCCCAAAACAACTGGAGCACCACTTGAACACCATTGGCATTGACAAATTCGCTATTAGTCAATTGCAAAAGGCGGCCTTACTAGGAACTGCTTCCATCCTGCGACGATACCTGTAATACCATCAAACATCCACATCTGCCTATCCCAGATCCTGGGTAAGGACTCGATAGGTAGACAAAATGCCAAATCCAGTCTGAACATCTGGCTGACTGTGCAATGAAACCATAATAATAATAAAGTTGGAAGGGACCTTGGAGGTCATCTAGTCCAACCCCCTGCTCAGGCAGGAAACCCTATACCATTTTGGACAAATGGCTGTCCAGTCTCTTCTTAAAAACTTCCAGTGTTGGAGCATTCACCGCTTCTGGAGGCAGGTTGTTCCACTGTTGTTATTGTCAGGAAGTTTCTCCTTAATTCCAGGTTGCTTCTCTCCTTGATTAGTTTCCATCCGTTGCATCTTGTCCTGTCTTCAGGTGCTTTGGAGAATGTAAAATATATGCTTGCTATCTAAAGAGAAGCTAAGCAGAAGAAGTGATTCCATCTCCAACAGATTCCAGCTGTATGTTAGATTTTTAAAAGTGTTCAGAAGGTTTTATACACTCTGTCTTCCTTTATGCTCTTGCAGCAGAGAAATAGTTATTAAATTATGCCATGCCCCTGATATGGCATTTTAAATTATTTCTATAGAACCTAATCCGATGTCTTGCTGAAAAGTTGTTTTACTAAGTCAGTTGTGTTCTCCTCAGACCCTCTTCACCAGTCTGATTTCTGCTATAAACGGATTTCATTCTATTCCCTAAGGCAGGGGTTCTCAACCTTGGCAACTTTAAGACTTGTGGACTCCACAGCGGAAGCCTAGAAGATTCCAATACTTGAACAAATTCAAAGTTCCCATGTCAAAAATACGATAGAGATTGGTTCGAATAGCTGAAAAGCTGAGCAATTGGCAAAGATGATAAGGAGGAATATCTTTTCTTAACTCAATCTAATTCAGAGTAACTGTGTCCTTTCGTAGAGAAATCAGAGTTGGCCAAATTCATTCATTCCCAGTGATCTTCAGATTAGATTAATGTAATGGGTGCACCGTTTTAACATTCATTAACACAACCTTCATTATTTTTTTCTGCTTGGCAAAGTGAAATAACTGAATCCCAGAATTTATACATAACAATTACCTTAACTAATGACTACTTTAGGTACTCCATTTCCATTTCCATTTTCTCTTTTCTCTTTTTCCAGTCTACTGTATCAAATGTATTATAAAAGTGAATATGGGGCATCCTTAGAATCAAGTAAAAAGTGTGTGAATATAGTTTTAATAAGAATTTACATATGCAGAATGGCAACTGTTATTGGTGCCATATTTGATGTCAGAACTATTTTCAATAACTGCAAAATGAGATAATTGAAAGGAAAGAGTCCCACGTCTTTCAGACCGGAGATGGCTGCTTTTTCTCATTACAGATAAGCCCCCTCTAAAAAAAAAAAAAAGACCGAAACTTATAAACAACTTAGGATTCACACTGGGGAAGTTGACTCTGTAGGCTGAACAGACAATCCTACTGAGTGAGATTCTCAGCTGTTGTCATATATATGACATCAAGCTGAGAATTTGGCCCATTGACTTTTAATGGATCCACAGTAGAGAATTATAAGCTGAATTGAGTTCTGCTTCATACATTCTTAGCAAATGCATGAATTAAGTGGACAAAATGTAAGGAAGAGCCAGCTGGAGCTACTGTGATCTGATCAGTCTGATCAGGTGAGTTGGGACACCAAGATCATGCAAAGCTGCCCATAAGCGATAAAACACATGTAAAGAGCCTTTTGATATTCACACACCTTTTCCATAATCCATCTAATATTGGCAATAGGATCTCAAGTGCCGCACCCTTTCTAAAGCCAGCTTGTACATTAGGTAATTGTTGATTGATGACATTCTGTAGCCTCTGTTTAATGGTTTTTAACAGAATCTTGCTTGCATCAGAAATCAATGGAATTGTACGACAGTTGGAGCAATCTCTGGCATCACCTTTCTTTACTAATGAGATAAAAACATATCTTTTCCAGTCTTGAGGTCACTGATATGTTGTCCATATCACTTGACACAGGGCAGTCATGATGGTAACTGGCACTGGTCTTAGTAATTCCACAGGTATTTCATCAATATTTGGGGCTTTCCAGTTCAGCAATTTGTCCATGGCCCATTCTACTTCTTCTTTCAAGATTTTTGGTTTTTTATTAATTGGGCTGACATCATTGTCATCTTGATAGTAAGTCAAACTGCTATAGAGTCCTTCTGTGTATTATTTCCATCTGTTCTTGATCTGGTCACTTAATACATTCCCGTTGCAGTCTTTAATAGTTCCTTCGCCATGCTGAATAGGTGGATCTCATCATTTTCAATACAGCAAACATGACCCTTTCTATTTGCTTCTTCCAGTCGACACTGCTCTTGCCACTGCCTATTTTTGTCTTTTCTGGCTTCATGTTGGAAAATTGCATTCAGCCTTTTAACTTCATCCTTATTACCTTTGGCTCTGGCTGCCCTTCTCTAATCAGCTATTTTGATGTTGTCATCAGATAGCCATTTGTTTGTTCTCTTTGGTTTTTGGTGTCACACTTACTTTCCAACAATTTTCATGATATTACCTTGGATTTCTCACCACTGTTCATTTGGACCTTTCCCTTCTAAATTCAGTGGCTCAAACCTAATATTAACATCTATGGCATACATAGCTGACATTTTATTCACATTGAATTTTGGGGAGGACATTACCTTTTTTCACTTTGCACAGTTTAAGCTTTAATTTAGCTGCTAATAGCTGATGGTCTGAGCTACAATTGGCATCAGGAAATATCTTAAAAAGATGCAACTAATGCTTTCTAGCATTGTTGGCATAAAATGAAGTCTATCTGATTTTGATGTTGTCCATTTGGTGCTATCCATCTGTATAAATATGTTCATTGTGCTGAGATGAGTTTCCTGGCAAAATTGCACTAGGTGATCAACTTCGTTCACCTAGCCCAAACTTGTCTATTATTTTTGCAACTTCTCTTTGGCTTATCTTTGCATCAAAATTGCCTATAATGTACAAAATATCCTTTTTTGATATTTGCTTGAGAGCACATTGAAACTCACTGTAAAAGAGATCAATTTTATTATCATTTGGGGCATAGATTTGTAGTATGAACGGATTGCCTTCAATTTAGATAGATATTATGTGATCACTTAACACATTTATCCACTTATTTGCTTACGCAGAATGTAACTCCTTTTTATCTGATATTGTTTCCAGAAAAATAAACCATAAAATCATCTCATTTGAATTAAACACTACCTTCCAGTGTAACTCACTGATTCCAAGGATGTCTGTGTTAGCTCTAATCATTTCTCTTTTTACCATTTCAAATTTCCCAAGGGACATGCTTGTTACATTCCATGTTCCAATTTGATATAATTTTGTACAGCGTAGGTGACTGCTTTTGTCATTGGCACTGTTAATTGTTGGGCTTCTGAATGCTTTCATCCCAACAATTCTCTAAAAACCCTGACTACTAAAAGCTAGCCCTTGCTCTTCTCCTGTAGCTTGCAGGCTACCATCTAGCCTGTTGGTATCCATATCTGAGTCATGTTGAGTTATTATCGGCTATTTGTTGAAGTGGCCTATAACAATGCTGTTCACTCCAGCATAGGATACCTCCCCCCTTTCAAGTCGCCACAGGACAGGTGTTCAAACCTATGCCCAAATTACCAACCAGTAAACCCACCATCCCTTCCCTTAAGGAATGGATGAATCAGTTGCAAAACATCTGACCAATAGTCATAAAAGCTCTAGACGAAGCCATGGATGCTTATAAAACTCAAGCAGATAAAAGGAAAAACGAACCGAAACCTTTTCGCATTGGGGACAAAGTCTATTTATCCACTAAGTTTCTGCAATCACTGCAGCCTTCTAAGAAGTTAGGGCCCAAATTCGTAGGTCCCTTTCCAATCAAACGCATCATAAATCCAGTTACTATGGAACTGGAACTCCCCAAGACTTTAAGGCAGATCCACCCCGTATTTCATTGTAGCTTGCTGAAAGCAGAAATAACCTCGCCTTTAAGGCCAAAAGCACCTCCTACACCACAGCCCATTATGGTAGAAGGTGAACAACACTTTCAGATCAAAGAAATCGTAGATTCACGTAAGCATCGTGGGGCTCTCCAATATTTTGTAGCCTGGAAAGATTGGCCAGCTTCCCAAAATGAATGGGTTCACAAAAAGCATGTTAGAGACCCAAGGCTACTTAAATGCTTCCATGAACGCTATCCTGATAAACCCTGCTAACTGCCTATTTTTCTTTCCCCATTTTCTTATTTTCTCTCTCCTGCAGATGGATCTTCCATTTTTTTAGAGGGGGCACCATGTCAGACCCTCATTTATTATATACTTTTTTTCTCTATGTTCGGGTCTGCCATTCTGTTGGGAGGGGGGCAGAGGATGCTGTGCTATTCTGCTGGGAGGGGCGAGGCTAGTATGTGCTTTAATGCATTGGGATATAAACGGAAGAAGGAATGTGCCCTGTGGCATCTGTCTTATCTCCGCCCTGAGGGGAGGAGATCAAGAGGCTAAGAGGAAACCAAAATCCTGAGAATGGTGCCTGGGAACTTGTGCTTATCAATTTGGTTCCCATAACAACTTCACATCTGAGGATTGGATGAAATCAAACAGGACATTTGGCCATTGGGGTGGGGTCTATAAGGGATGCTTTAATGTAACATTTCATGTGGGAAAATACTAGATCTTGCTTTGCTTTTTTTGCTATCACTACCTCTCAATAAAAGTTCCTTTTGAGATAATGCCTGCCTCAAGAGTTCTGCTTTCTTGGGAGGACTAGCTGAGGCAGGACCTTACAGTTTCTTTTTTCTTTTTTTAAAAAAAATAGGTTGAGAGAAAACTTTCACAGTGGCGTAGTTTGCAGTTCTGAAGATTTTTAAGTCTTAAAGAGACAGTACAAAAAAATAATATGTTCCAAAGTGAATAAAAAGATGAGATTTGAGTCCATGGAAGGCTTAGAATCCATTACTTCCAGTTGATCACAAGTGGGTGAAAAAATCAGTTGTTGAGGAGACATATGGACAATCTCCAGATCTGTCTTTGTTCCAGAGAATTTTGGCAGTCTGTGCCTCACATCCAGCTGCTTTTTTTTGGCTGCAATGTGCCTGCAATCTGCGTGAAATGAAGGAAAATGCAGGCGTTTGTTTCCCTTGCTTCACCAAAAGCTTCCCTAATGTTGGGGACTTTATTATCATTTTGTTAGAAATTCTGTTTTTACTCAGAATAAAAAGACAGAGAGAATATACCATAGATGCAAAGTTACAAACACTGCCATCTACTGGTTGGCTGTAGTTGTTGCACAAGGCACATGAAAACATGTATTCCAATACACTTTAATTCTTATTTTGTTCCCTTGTCATTGTTTTTGCCATTAGAATTCTAAAACCTGAAGTTTACTTTCTCCTTTCGGCTATTTTAACAAAATAAATATTTTCGTAAACATTTTCATAAAATATTTTTCAAAGTACAGTAGAGGTAAGCTTTGACTTAGGACCACAATTGGGACAGAACTTCCATCACTAAGCGAGGTGATTGTTAAATGAGGCATGCCCAATTTTACAACCTGTTTTGATGTGGTTGTTAAGAGAACGACCATGCTCGTTTTAGTGAATCACATGATCATTAAGCAAATCCAGCTTTTCCCCCGTTGACTTTGCTTGTCAGAAGCTGTTTGGGGAGGTTGCAAATGATGATCACAACAACTCCAAGTCATTGCAACGGTTGTAAAAACATACTTGTTGCCAAGCACCTGAATTTTGATCACGTGACTTAGGGGATGCCGCAATAGTCACAAGTGCAAGGATCAGTTGGAAATCACTTTTTTCAGTACTGCTGTGACTATGAAAGTCGCTAAATGAATGGCCATTTCTCAAGCTCTACCTCTGTATTTTCTTCTTTTATTTGCAATTCCTGAGGGGAAAAGGAGGGAGGGAGTAGATATTTTTCTCTGCCCATAAATCTCAAGCCACACAGAAGCACAGGCCAAGAAGTCATACAGAGGCATTATCATCACCATCATCTATTATTGTAATTAATTTGATTATCTTCAGTATCATCATTACCTACTTTATTTCACTGATTGTGAGCTGCCCTATCTCCTACATAAGCCGATGTTAAGGTGAAATAGCCAGTCAGGGTGCCTCTCTCCAAAATTAGGGGGTGGCAGCAATAAACTACCCAGAAGCTACACTGAGGCAAGGAGGTGAACGAGAGAGAAGTGTAGCAGATTCCTTAACATTTTTCCTGTTCCTCCTGGCTACAGTATGCATTAAGTCAGCCTTCTTGGTAATGGATAGTGGTGGAGAGAGAAAAAAGCTCAGAAACTTGGCATTTAACAATGCCATCTACAGACCAAAGGGAGGTGTCACGTTTTCCACACTCTATCTGGATGAGGAAAAATCATGGCATTTAATTCATGACTTTGGAGAATTGGATACAAGAGTATCTGCCCAGTACTTGTCTCCCTAAGAAGTCTCTCAATTTGTTTCTACCCCTGGTTGGTGTTTCCCAGAATCCACTAGCTGGACTATGGCTGGTTCAAATAATATAGGGGGTTTTCAAACTTGGCCCTTTTATGACTTCTGGATTCAACTCCCAGAATTCCTCAGCCAGGCATGCTGGCTGAGGAATTCTGGGAGTTGAAGTCCACAAGTCATAAAAGGGCCAAGTTTGAAGACCCCCTGAAATAATAGAACTAGAATTACAAGGGGCCATCATGTCTTTTCTCTTCTTTTCAGATATAGTTGGAATTACTGAAAATTGGTGGGATGAAACCGATGACTGGAACATACAGATAGAAGGATACAAACTGTTAAAAAAATAGATCCCATAAAAGAGGAGGTGGAGTTGCACTATATGTAAAAGACCACTATATTGCTACAGAAATGAATGAGATCAAAGATGAAAACCTTCTACAATGCATATGGGTGAATATAAAAGAAAAAAAGAACGACATTGCCATAGGTGTATTCTACAGGCCAGTCAACCAAGCAGAAAAAATAGATGTAATTTTTGCTAACCAATTAATAAATATATGTAGGAAACAAAGGGGGACTTCAATTACCCTGACATCAACTGGAAGACTAATTCTGCATCAAGTGATAAATCAAATAGGTTCCTGACCAACCTAGCTGACAACTTTGCTGTCCAAAAGATAGAGGAGGGAACTAGAGGCACAGCCATACTAGACTTAATTCTCACAAACAGAGAAGAAGTGATAGAGGGAGTTGAAACTGAAGGAACCTTGTGTGAGAATGATCATGTCATACTGGAATTCAATGTAATGCAAACACAAGCAATATAATATCCCAATGTGGTGGTGGAGGAGGGGATAGTAATCTGTGGGCCTAATTGTTTTGGTTAGGTTCTTAGCCACATCTTTGATTTTTGCTCCAGGGAGACAGCAAACCTCTCTGGATTGTATGTCTGGTCTGCAGATGGATGCTTCTGTTCCTTTGAGGATAGAGTCTCCTATTACCAACACTCTCCTTTCTTTTTTTGGGGGGGGGGGCTCTTAGTTTGGAGTGCTTTTATATTTATCTCAGGTGTGTTTGTTGATGTGGCTTTTTAAGGGATATTTGAAGTTGTCTTTTTGCTAGGCGTCTGCATGTCTTCTTTGAGGGGGGTTGTGGGTCTGCATGTTTCTGTTTAAGGGGGAAAATCAATTGGTCAGTTTTAGTGGGGCTGGTTCTGGTTGCTCAAGATTGGGTGGAGGGGGTTTGTTTGTTGTATGCTGTTTCTTTCTTGGGGTATTGTGTTTCCTTCTGTGTGTGACATACCTCCAAGGGTTTATCAGTAGATAAACTGTGTGTGTTCCTCCAAGGGTTTATCAGTAGAGTCAAGTCCTCTGGGAGTTATTTGTTCATTGTTTGGTTTGGTTTTGGTAGAGCTTACTTTCGTACGTTGGGGTTTGGCTAGAGTTGCTTCTAGGTTCCTAACCTTTTCCTGTAGTAGTTCACATATTTTGCATCTGATGCATGTATAATGTTGGTGTTCTTTGGGCATCAGTGCATAATGGAACATGTATTGCATAGCACAATAGCCTCAGTTGCCTGTTCTATGAGTTTGGTGTTTGATAGTCTCTGTTGTGCTGCCTTGCCACCACCTATAGGCCTCTAGTCCTCCACTGCTGTGCCGCTGCTGCCTGTAGGCCTCCCAGTTTACCGCTGCTGCCTGACCTCCACCTGCAGTCCTCCTGGTCCACAGAAAAGAACACTGTCGCCTGCAGGCCTCTGGTTCACCGCTGCTGCATCTCCACCATCTGTGGGCCTCGTTAACCTTTCCCTTGTACTGGCCCTGGTTTCCAGGGGTACTTAGTGTGGAATCACTTTACTAAACAATCTACTTTTACATGATGAGCTTTTACCCATCTAGCTTCTGACAATGGGTAACTTTCCCATTGGATCAAGTACTGCAATTTCTCTCTGTGGATTCTGGAATTGAGGATTTCTTTGACCTCATAATGCATTTCCTCCTTTACTATTATTGGGGCTGAGACTGCCTTCCCTACTGGTCTCATTGTGGACCCCTGGTACAGCTTCAGTAAGCTGTAATGGAATACTGGGTCCCCTTTACCCAATATCCTTGGTAGTTTAAGTTCTACTGTCGCTGGATTGATAACTTTTATGATGGGGAAAGGACCTATATACTTCCACCCTAACTTCTTGCAAGTTTGTTTCAACTTAAGATATTTAGTAGACAGATACACTTTATCCCCTACATGGAACATCTCCTGGGGAGCTCGCTTCTTATCTGCTTGTTTTTTCTGATTCTCGGCTGCCTTAACTAAAGCTTTCTTTGCATCCCTCCAAACCCATTGAAATGAGTCTACCCATTTAGAGGAGGGAGGCCCCTGAGGGCATTCTGGCATTGGCATGAACTCTACCCCATGGCTAGCTTAAACCGAGTGAAACCAGTGCTGCTGTGTTCTGTATTGTTATATGCCACCTCAGCAAATGGCAGGAGTCCTACACAGTTAGTTTGCTGGTAGTTGATATAACAATGCAAGTACTGGTCCACCATTGCATTAGCTCATTCTGCAGATCCATTCGTACTCAGATGAAAAGCTGAGCTGAGTCTCTGGGAGGACCCAATCATCCTTACAAACTCCCTCCAGAACCTAGCCGTAAACTGGACCCCACAATCTGAAATGATGCACTTAGGTGCTCCATGCAGCCAGCAGATGTGCTGCAAAAACATTTTCGCTAGCTTCTGGGAGGAGGGGACACCAGTGAAGTGGGCTTACTTGGAAAACAGGTCTATCACAGTCCAAATCACAGTGTTTCCCCCACTCTCCAGTAGCTCCAATATAAAGTCCATGGCTATCTCCTCCCAGAGTTTGGTCGGATCAGTCACCTGCTGCAACAGTCCCAGACTCTTCCCTGGTAGTCTCTTACTGGCCTCACAAACTGCACAGCTCCTCACATAGCTCTCAATGTCTTTCTTCATCTTTGGCATCGTGACTGGGTTGCAAGACTTGTAAACACAAGCTGTCTGAGACATACAGTTTGTCCCCCTTCCATGCCAACCCATCCCTCATGGTTAACTCATTTTGATGAGCCACAAACCATGCATTAGTTTGTAGTCCTTGCCTCAGTTGTTGGGCAAACACATCGGTGGGAGGTGAGCTCCTCTTCTTCTCTTGCTGCCTGGTTGTAGCTTGCACTGCTTGTTGTCTGCTGGGAACTCACCACCTCCTCTTGAATACTCTTATACTGGAGCATGCAGGATGGGCATCAGCAAGGAAATCCTTCCCCCTGGAATATATTTTAATTCAAAATCAAATCTTTTGAAGTACTGCGCCCATCAGACTTGCTTAGGAATTTCAGGGTTTCAGGGTTTCTAAGTTTTTGTGGTCAGTCCAAACCTCAAAGGGGGCTTTGCTTCCCTCCAAGAATTGCCTCCATGTTAGTAGCACCCACTGTACTACAAAAGCCTCTTTCTACCACACAGCCCACTGTCGTTCTGTCTCATTTAGCTTGCGAGACATGTACATGCACAGTTGTAAGTTTCCTTCCTTATTTCATTGGAGGAGGACTGCTCCCATGGCCACATCATTGGCATCTGCCTGGATCACAAATGGCTCCTCTAGGTTTGAGTGCTTTAATACTGGTTCAGCTGTGAACAACCCGTTCAGTTTTTTGAATGCCACTTGACACTCCATCATCCAGTTCAAGGGTTGATTCAGCCAGGGCTTTCCCCCCACTTTTCCAGTTCTCAATAGTTCAGTAATTGATAAGGCAATTATGGTGAAGGAGGGGATGAATTACTTGTAAAATTTGTAAACCCTAGGAAGCTTTGCAGCTGTTTGCAGGTACGAGGGGTTTGCCACTCCAGGATGGATTTCACTTTTCCTGGGTCCATTTCCAACCCCTCACACAACACATAGTAGCCTAAGTAGCCCAGGCTAGACTTGTGAAACTCATATTTTGACAGTTTGGCATACAGCTTAGCATTCAATAGCCTTTTCAGCACCTGTTTCATGTGTTTGTCCACATGTGTTTGTAAACGAGGATGTCATCCAGGTATACAAAAACCCTTTACATAAATGTTCATGTAGCACCTTGTTTATAAGTTGTATAAACAACTTTAGTCCAAAAAGCATCACTCTAAATTGGTAGCTCCCAAGGAGGGAGTTGAGGGCAATCTTCCACTTGTTGCTCTCCTTGATTCTCACCCAATAGTATGCTTCAAGCAAACAAACAAACCACACTGAAGGGAAAAATCAAACAGATTTACACAAACGGGAATAGATAGCTCATAGATGTTAGTAGGGCTGTAGAATGTATGGTTCTGATCACCATATTTGAAAAAAAAGCATATACTATAATTGGAGTTGGACATAGGTAAGAAGGCAACCAAAACACTTACGTATATATAAAAAAAGACTAGAATAGTTAGCTTGGAGGAAAAGATGATTGAACGCTGAAGTGTATATATTATTCCTGACTTGGACACAGTGAGCAGATGAAAATCCAGTGAGGTTGCCTGGAAAAATATTTGTAAGAGAAAACAGAATGGTCTATGAAGGTCTACAAAAGTGCTATTAATTTGGAAGACTATTCTGATTAGAGACGAGATACCACCCATTATCATTTGCAGAAGAACCACTGATGGGAAAGGGATCTCCACTATCAGCACCCCAAGGCATCTGGTTAGCCACTGTGAAAAACAGAATACTGGACAAGACTTGATACAATGGTGATATTCTTAGGTAAGTATCTCATATTAAACTGGGGGTGTTATAGAGACAAAAGATGCTTTTGTAATATTAACCCATGGTTAGGTGAACCATGTAAGGTGAATTCAATATTATAGGCTTATACTGACCCACCGAACCATAAACTAACTAGATGGACTATGTTTGCTTAATGATATGATATATGGTATGATATGATTATGATATAACGGTGGTGGCGAACCTATGGCACTTCTCTGTGGGCACGGGTACCATCACCCCAGCCCCACCTCTCCCTGCAGCCTCCTCCTCACCAGCAGTCCCCCCAGAGGAGGGTCACCTACAGGCACGGCCCACGTGGAGCAGCGCAGTGAAGGACATGGCAGCCGGGCAGCCGGGACAAGACTCCGCCCTTGCACCCCATCGCATGCAGATGATGCTGCAGGGCGTGGGCAGAGGATGTGGCCGCCATGGCACTACAGGGCCACATGAGCGATCTGCTGCGGTAGGCTGTGGAGGCAGTAGGTGGCCCTGCAGGCGGGCGGGACAGGGAACAGGGCGGTTTTTGGGCACTCGGTGTCTAAAAGGTTCGCCATCATTGTATTATATTATATTATATTATATTATATTATATTATATTATATTATATTATTATATTATATTATATTAATAATATAATATAATATATTACAATAATAAATTATCCGGATAATAAGAAGTGATCCTCTCTCTCTTCTGCCTTGGTCAGACCCCATTTGGAATGGTGTCCTGTTCTGGGCACTGCACTTCAACTCCCAGACTTGTGATAAAGAGTTAGCTCTTCTAATAAATAATTAAATAATGAAGCAAAAAACTACAGTGAACAACTGGAACAAATTCAGAGAAGAGTTGGCAAAACTGTGAGGGGATCTTGAAACCAAGTCTTTTTGTAACAGAAGCGTAACAGAATAACTGAGTTGGAAGGAATCATGGAGGTTTTCCAGTCCAACCACCTACACAAGCAGGAGACTATATACCATTCCAGATAAGTGGTTGTCCAGTCTGTTTTTGAAAGCCTCCAGTGATGGGGCATCTACAACTCCTGAAGGCAAGCCATTCCACTGGTTAATTGTTCTCACTATTCAGCAATTTCTCCTTAATTCTAGGTCGCTTTTCTTCTTGATTATTTTCTTGTCTTGCTTTCTGATGCTTTGAAAAATAAGTTGACCCCCTCTTCTTTGTGGCAGCCTCTCAAATATTGGAATACTGCTATACTGTCTCCCTTAGTCCTTCTTTTCACTAGACTAGACATTACCCAATTCCTGCAACCGTTCTTTATATGTTTTAATCTCCAGTCCCCTAATCATCACTGATGTTCTTCTCTGCACTTTTTCCAGATTCTCAACATCTTTTTTATAATATGGTGACAACTGGATGCAGTATTCCAAGTGTAGTCTTACTAAGGCTTTATACAGTGGTATTAATATTTCACGTGATCTTCATTCTATCCCTCTGTTAATGCATTGGCATTTTTGACTGCTGCCACACACCACTGACTCATATTTAAATGAGTGTCCACTAGGACTCCAAAATCCCTCTCTCAGTTACTGGTGTTGAGCCAGGTTTCACCTAATCTGTAGCTATACATTTGGTTTTTCTTGCCTAAGTGTAAAACCTTACTTTTCTCTACATTGAATTTCATTTTGTTAAATAGGGCCCAGTGTTTATGTCTGTCAAGATCCATCTGGATCTTGAGCCTATCTTCTGGGGTGTTGGCTATTCTTGACAGTTTAGTGTCATCTGCAAATTTGATGAGTTCCCCATCTATTCCCTCATCTAATTCCTTTATGAAAATATTTAACATTTGTCAAACACCTTACTGAAATCCAAATATAGTACAGTATGTCCACTGCATTTCGCTGGTCCACTAATTTAGTCACTTTGTAAGGGAGTCCAACTATTTTAACTAAAGCGTTGTCCCATAGAAAACACAGAATCTTAGTTTGTATTCTGCAGAAGGCAGGACCAAAACCAGTAATTTAAATTAACAAGGTCAGATATTAAGCAGAATTTCCCAACTGTATGACATGCAAAGCAATGGAACATACTGCCACATGTAGTGGTGAGTTCTCTTTTGCTCTTGTGAAAAACAGAAGCTAGATAATCCTCTGTTAGAGAGGGCTTAGTGGATAATACTGCTACTAATAATTGCGTACATCTCAGAACATTATTTATATATGTCCCTAGAGAGCAGACAAGTTATAAACATCTTTAAGTGGCACCAGTCATAGATTAATGGCTGTTTTTGAATGAATATTTGAGTCTCTTTTGGTATATTTTACTCAGAGTGTTTTTTTATTCAAAAGGTACTGGTAGTCACCCCTATATAGGGTCTCCTGCTTGAGCAGAGGGCTGGACTAGAAGACCTCCATGGTTTCTATTCTATTCTATTCTATTCTATTCTATTCTATTCTATTCTATTCTATTCTATTCTATTCTATTCTATTCTATTCTATTCTATTCTATTCTATTCTTATTCTTTCTCTGTTTAAGGACTGGGTATATTTTAAAACAGATTTTAATAATGATTCAATCTGTTTTTAGATAATTATCTAGTCCTAAATGTTAAAATTTCACATATATTTACCACTGAGCAAGAAAGGTAAAGTTAAATAAATTTTAATTGTAACTAATAGCAAGCATGGAAAACTGCTGGATTAGGATTGAGCAATCAATCAGCTCAGATATAAAACTTACTAGAAAACTGTAGGCAGGACACATTTCTCAACCTTTAGGCTTGTAATGCAGAAAATATCATGGGGATGTTCATGCTGGCATAAATACCTTGGATGAAAACTACACATTCATTTAAAACCAAATCAGATTTACAGAAATTCCAGTATCTATAAGTTGTCCTAATATTAAACTTTGCCAGATTAATCCTGCCCAAGGTCAATAGCCATCTTGCAATTTCTTACCTTTCATCCAGCATTTTCTTCCTTACATTTCCTAACTTTGGACAGATAATGCCTTACTGTATTTTTCCTCTTGCTGAAATGTTCTCTTGCAATGCACACAAAGCATCTTCTCAGATACCTTCAGTCCATTAAAATATCTAAAACATCACAAATTGTGAGTTTGGGCATGAAGCCAGATCGATGACTTTGGATCAGTCCCTCCTGCTCAACCCCCAAAAAGAAGAAGGCAAGGACGACCCATTTCTGAAATTCTTCTAAGGACAATAGTCAAAACTCATTTGAAGACATAAACAAACCTACCCATCCCTCACCATGTATGCCTTACAGCAGGGGTGTCAAACTCAATTTCATTGAGGGCCACATGAGCATTGCCCTCGGGGGGGCGGGGTGTGTGGCCAGGGTGGGTGCGGCACTACTGGGTGGATGTGGATGGAGTGGGTGTGGCCTACTGGGTGGGCATGGCCAGCTCTACATTGTTTGTATCAAGAGTGCTTATGGGGGCCTGGGCAGGAGTGGGACAGATCTGAGGGTCTCTGGCAGAACGGGGTGGAACCGGAGCAAGCGCCAAGGCATGGTCCATTTCTTCATTACTCACAAAGGGTGACACCTCCCCAGCATGCACCCAGGGGGTGGGGCCGACACAGCAGGGGCTGGTTCCTCGCTATTTCCAGACGGCCTTGTGGAGCTAAGACTGAATGCATTTCAGCATAGATGGCCACCAAAAATTGTACATTGGCTCCCAGCCAGCCTGGGCCAGGGCCAAGGCAGCGGGGGCCATTCCCTCACTGTTTCCAGGATGGCTTCGCGGGCCACATGGAACCACTTCGTGGGCCGCATCCGGCCCCCGGGCCTTGTGTTTGACATATCTGCCTTACAGGTTTTGAATTATACTTTTGATTTTTTGGCAAAGATTTGATGGGTTAGTTTATTTTACATACAAATTGCACCAATTTTATATCTCACTGAATGCCTGATACTAAGATTTGGAATATAACAGATTATAATTGTCATTTTATCTAACAATTTCTTACTCCAGACAGTTTTAGGTGAATGTGTTGTTCCTTTTTATGATAGCAGCAGGCAAAATCAAGTATTTTTCATAAGCTTCATGACTCTCCTCTGAAGTTTATGGAAACTTTATAGAAATCTCAATGTGGGCTGCTTCTAATTTGCTATATAATTCACATTCAGTTTTCCTCCCCCAGTTCACAGAATTAGGCAAGCCATAAAGTTTTGGAGAAAGAGATGTTAGGGTGGCATTGCTATACTAGACTGTTCAAAAGAGAAAAATTAATATGTTTTTAAAAGGAAAACTTCAGAAAAGACTTCTGTCCTTTTTCGGCTGTTTAATATCTTCATATTATTTTGTGATTCGTTCAGAATCTTTCCTCTGCATTTTGATTTTTACTGCTATAAGCATGGGTGAGAAAACATGCAACAGTACTGCCTCTACCTAAGGCTTGGGATAGTTAGTTGCCATTCGCAATGCATCTTGTTGTCATAAAAATGTTTTTGCTATATATTTTATTTTCTTTTTGTTACCAAGCCTTAAAAATATACTGGGTAAGAGAGACACGATTAAGGGAACAATTCCTGTTTTTTTCTGAACCATACCACAGATATGATTGAGATTTTTTTTTCCCCCTCTGAAAGAGTAAATATAGCCTTTTGCTTGCTTGGAGGAATTACAGAATTTTAGCAACAAAGTTTTTGTTTTTAGAAGGAAACATAAAAAGGAGAAAAATGGAATAAATAAAGTGACAAGTTATCCAGTGAAGGAAAACAGAGTGTAGTATTAGTAATATCAACAAAACTTTATCAGAATTTCTCAGCAAAGGTATTGAAATAGGTAGCCAGTGTGAACAGGAAAGGATCGAGATATTCTGCAAGTTTTGGTGTATCTGTTGGATTTGTGTATTTTTTAATTCTCAGTCCCATTGTACAACTAGAGAAAAAAAAAAGGGGGGGGGGGGAAGTCAAAGGAAAAAAAATCCATCCTTGAACCACAGCCTGCAGATTTGCGGAGCAAAAACAATGAAAAAAAAACAAACAATGAACCAAAAAACATTATAGCAGCAAAACCAGAAGAATCTGCAAGTATGGGCAGAGGCAAAAGACATAAAAAATTTTTCCTCTTTTCCTTTTGCATAGAATTGTTTGTCTTTCAATTTTTCCAGTTTTTCATTCCCTGCATGATTAATTTTTTATATTATCTTAACGAGATGAAGTAGCAAATCACTTTTGGGAGATGTCGGATGTTTTGGGGCAAAAAGCCTTAACAGGTTGGGCTGTCCCCACAGATTCTGAATTTGTGCTGTGCTTTATTGAACACCGGGTTTTGTTGTCAGTGAGCACAATGAGATTCAAGCAGTACAGACAATGCATTCCTTATTTACACGATGAGGTGAGCCTGTTTCAACCACTAGCATGATAAAAGATGTAGAATGGGCTTATATACAAGAGGAATAGCCTTCACATTACACACATCATCTTTCTACAAAGCAGTAATTCCCCCCCCCCCGATAAATAATAAAATATTAAATAATTGATCGTTTTATCCCCACTTCCTGCATAGTCCATTCCAATGGAATCTATATGACTAACATTGTTTTTTTTGTATAATATCATCGCATAAATCCCCATCTCGGTTCCTAATTGTAACTTTGCTTTACAATGAAATCTTTAACTGGAATTCAAAACAACCAGGGTCCAACACAGAAATTCCTTGGCAAATTTGGGGGAGTTTATGAAAATGATAATAATATTTATGATATTAGAAGGATTGGAGTATATTACAATGTGTTTAGTGTTTGGGTGGGGTTTTTAATGTTTAAAGTTTTAAGTAATGTTTAGATTTGTGTTTTTGATTGACTATAATTTGTTTGTTCTAATGTCTCAAGTTCTGATTGTTTAAATTTGTGTTTCGGAGGGACTATAACTTGTTTAACTAAATGTATTTGGATTTGCTTATGATTTATGCTAGACTTTATATTGTAGTTATAGATGTTTAAAGAAAGCAGTGCTTAAAATTGTGTCTTGGAAGAAACTTATGTAGAAGGATGGATAATATTATAAGTAAGATTAGAAGATTTTTAGAGTATATTATAATGTGTTTATTATTATTTTCTAGAAATAATTCATTTAATTTAAGGTTACTTAGGATTGTTTAGGATTTATAGGTGTCTTAAGTTTTATATGTGTTTTAAGTTCTTTTTCTTTTTTTTCTTTTGAAACATTTTGGATAAGCCTGTAATCAACTCTGGGAGGTTCAGGGGAGGGTTAGGGAGGTTTGGGGAGTTGGGGGAGGGTATGGGTGGGTGGGCGGGTTTGGGGAGGGGATTTATTTTGTAAAATGTTAAAAATTCTCAATAAAAAAAAAAAAAAAAGAAATTCTTTGGCAAATGTAATGCACACATTCGCAGATGGCTTTTGAGGAAAGCTGGTAGATAGACCAAGGCACAACCTGGGCCTTTGCATAGGATGTTCCAAATTCATCTGCTTACTCTTCTAGTGATCATGCCAACATGCAACAGTACTTGTGTAATGTTATCTGTGTCAATGGCCTGAAATTAAGCCAAAGGTTATAAACAATTACCACATTCACCTTTTTTCTATCAATATTTTTTTTAAAAAAATGAATATCAGATCAGATTATTCCAGTTACTCATTCCTTAATGATTTCCTGGGTTAGAGGTTTTTAAAAGATGTGATTATCCTTTCATTTTGGCATAATCAAGTTGAGGGAATACATGAATAATCTTCAGAGATATGTTGGAACCTAACTGGTTTTTAGAAAGGCTCAAATAGCTATTGCCAATTGTTTGGGAATCCATATATCATGTATGGGTAATTTTAAATATTACAATAACCAGTGTACTAACTATGTACGTTAACGATAATTGATTTTTGTTGCCCTAAATCTTAAAATTAATTTGGGATAAGATGCTTAAAGGTGTAATTGAAATGATTTTTGATTGCACATTTTAGTAGGCTGTAGAAGATATAAAAGAACAAGTGCGTTTCCAGATCTTTTAATTTGGGGCTATGAATAAAAATTCTTTTATTATTATTGTTTTTTTTTTAAAAAACACAGCCTAAAATGTAGATGATTTTTGTGATCCAACAATATCAACACATTTCAATGGTATTATGGAGAACAACAAAGAGTTTCTGGCTCATGGCAATGGTCATTTTTGATCATCTTACGGAAAGGCGCTATAAAGCCAAATACAACCATTTCTTATATCCACCCAATATTGACAATTCGTTGATTTGCAAAACCTCCTGCTTTAAGTCTGCTCGAAAGTGGATCAAGTGCCTCTTGATGAAGTCAAGATGTACCAAACGGGAGGCAGCAAGTATATCTAGT
This sequence comes from Crotalus tigris, assembly GCF_016545835.1. Classification (NCBI taxonomy): domain Eukaryota; kingdom Metazoa; phylum Chordata; class Lepidosauria; order Squamata; family Viperidae; genus Crotalus; species Crotalus tigris. The sequence goes on along the minus strand of NW_024100116.1, from coordinate 308,922 downwards.
TCTCTATGAACACTTGTTCCTCTTTTACCTCAAAACCTCCTAAAGAGAAGACCTTGCTTCTCTACAGAGGGTTTAACATTAGATGTACACAAGATACATATGAGCATGTTATGCTCCCTACAATCTTTTAGGTAAATTATATCTCCTTTCTTCTCCAGATCCAACAGAACATCTTTACTAGTGGAAAAGAGAAGTAATAATTCTCTCTCTTTGCTTAGGAGGAGGAAGGGAAAATCTTGTTGAATATTTTGGGAGATAGTGCTCAAGAGTACAGGGAAGAAGGACATTGACAAAGATAACCTCTTCCCCCTTCCCTGTATAGATTAGGACATTCTAGACTGGATTATATTGAGAGACTACACTAACTTGCTGAAGGAAATGCTAGATTTTAATAAGTCTGAAATTCACCATGAGCATGCACAATGTTCCATCCATTTTTTATATGATTTACAATATTCTTACATTATGACATGAAACTTGCATAAATAAGGTATTTTAATAATGGAATATTTCATATTGTTATGGCAAGAAGAGGTAAGATAGTTGGATGCCATCATCAGGAGATGGGGAATAAAACACATCCTTTCTTCCAAGTTAGCAACTTTTTCTAGAATATTAACTGAATGAATTAAGCTAAATCCTCAAGATTCCAGATGCAACAAGGGAATTGCTGTGGTAACTCAGGAAAAAAAAAACTGATTAAAAAGTCCACTTCATTTGCATGTCATTCGCTAAGGGAGAATTACATGGGAATTAGAACACATAAGAAGAGACTTTGGGAATGAATCCTTTTGCTATAGAAGGCATCCTATGCTGTCACTTTTGTGGATGGAAATGAATTTCTTCATGATTCTCACTCTGGTAAAAGGGGAGTAGGTTTTTCTTCTCCCTCTTCTGAGGACAAGACCTTGCTAGACGTAGTCAAGTTTTCACAAATCTGAGTTTTAAAATTTCTTTTATTATGTATCTTATAACTTTTTATTTCAATAAAAGGGAAGGAAGGCAAGAAGCAGAGCAGAAGGAAGGCCATGATATTAGCACTTGAGATGCAACAGGCCCGAGCGAAGCCCTCAACAGATTTGGGCAGCCGCAAGGAATCAGACAACTTATGGTCAATTGGGGTGGGGGTGGGGAATCTTCAAATTATTTCACACAGAATAGCAGGCTTAAGAATTGGTGAGAGTATTATGATATAGCAAAAACAAACAAACAAACAAACAAAAAAAAAAAACCAAAAACCCAACCCAACAAGATAGGTAATAAGATTGATCAAGATAGGTGATAGGCCTTGTGTCTGATTTTTATATCACAAATATATTGTCTTGCAATAGATGGCAAGTTTAAAAGTGATTTTGAAATTTTAGATTTGGCATGAATTGGCAATGGCACGATCGCTTATCTGTCCATTCTCAAATCAAATTGGGACCACATTGTAAACCTGCTGCTGGTGGGTGCCCTTTCGTTCGTCATTGTAAATAAGAAAAGAAGGCATAACATTCTGGAAGTGAAATCTCTTTTTCTGTACTTCAACATTTCGTTTGCACTATATCACTTCTCGTATGTTTATTCCATCCTGATGTTTCTATAGGAGTGGCAGAAAGTGAAAGGCAGAGAACAAAATAATAATAATAATAATAATAATCTCTGTTCTAAATGGAATTATTTGGATTCATTGTCAGTTGCCCAAACTGTTAACATTCCCCAGCGAAAAGCAATATATTTTGGCTGGTAGCTAAACAAATGCATGTTACACATGGAGAATGGAACATCTTTCTGAATTGTTGCCAAATTTGTGCATTGTGCAGATGGCTGCACAAAAAAGGTGCAGGTAGTCCTCGACTTGCAACCGCAACTGAGCCCAAATTGATGTTGCTAAGTGAGAAATTTGTTAAGTGAGTTTTGCCCCACTTTACGACTTTTCTTGTTGCGTTTGTTAAGTGAATCACCGCAGTTGTCAAATTAGTGACCACTTAATTTGTTCTTAAGTGAAGCTGGCTTCCCCATTGACTTTGCTCGGGACGCTACAACCGTCATAAATATGAACCAGTTGCTGAGCATCTGAATATAAATCACATGACCACAGGAATGCTGCAAAGGTCGTAAGTGTGAAAAATGGTCATAAGTGGCTTTTTTCAGTGCCGTTGTAACTTTGAACGGTCGCTAAAGGAACTATTGTAAATCGAGGACTATCTGTACTCGCTCTCCTCTCTGCCATACATGAATATTCCTGTGTGTGCATAATAGGAAAAGAATGAAACCCAAGAAAATGTGTTGGGGTGGTATTTCAGCTTATTCTGTCATGACTTTACTTTTTTTTTTTTTTTTTTTAGAAAACTGGGGTTTTATTTATTTCCCTCCTCGATTTATAGACTTTCAGGGCAAAGCATTAAAAGCAGTTATATTTATATATCCACTTGTATCATTCTTCATTTTGACGATTGGTTGACATCACTCCATCCTTCTTTCTGACTTGAGTCTGAATACGTTTTACCGGTGTGATTGCTTGTTCACCTTCCGCTCGTAAGATTTTGACAAATACGATGGAAATGGTCAGTCTTCAAATGAGAAGAAAGCAAAACCTAATTATTTCAACCGACCTATATAGGAATGAGAGGGAATGTATCACACGAGGAAACTTTTGTGAAATACAGTGGATGATGCACAGTCTTTCCCCCTTCATTAGGCTGAGATGCACGGTTTCCTCAGGCTTCTGGAAATTTAACTGTTGGTCATTCTGAGTTCTTTTTCATAGACGATCGTTTTAGGGGGCAACAATTAATTTATAAGCAGCATTCTCCTCTGCCACTGGCTGCCCATACCCCTCTCCATTCTTTTTTCAGTTAGAGAAGACTCGTGTGGAAGAAACTGAAGAATTCACCAAGGAGAAGTCTGAAATATTGCAGTGGTATTAGCAATGGAGACAGCAGAACCACTGGCCACAAACTTGATTTTGCCCCTACCCAGTAGAGTAGCTTGGCTAGATTGCAAGGGATATGACATTTTCAATCTGGTGAGGTCAGTAAATTCTGCAATCTGAAAGAACACTGAGGAGCAGAAGGTGGAGGGAAGGGGGGTTGTTTTCTTCCAGGTGACGCAAAATGTCCATCAGACAGGTACAATATGGAGGCCTAGGCTGTCACCCTGCAGTTTCATGTGGTTTCCATGGTAGCTAGTGGCGGTCATAGGCAGCGGCAGCAGTGGGAGGTGCGGAGCCCCGGGATGTGGCACTATAATAATAAGGGGAACCTGAAAGTTAACACAGGAGAAGAATGGACTGATTGAAAGGACATACAGTAAAATAAAATAAGAAAAAAAGAAAGGAAGAAAAGAAAGAAAGAAAGCATATTAAAAGGAACTGGAAATAGAAATCTGGAAATGAGGATCTCTTTATGGCCTAGATGTAAAATAGAAAAATAACATACACAGTATATATGTAGTATATCATGCACAGGAAGCTAAGTTTCTTGGATTATCTAGTCTAGTGCTTGTCATCAGAGTCCTATTCAAGATATTCCACCTAGAACAGGAGTAAGCAACCTTGGCTCTTTTATGACTCGTGGACTTCAACTCCCAGAATTCCTAAGCCAGCCATGCTGAGGAGAAAGGGAGAGGTTTCCAAGCTGAGTCATGCTGGCTCAGGAATTCTGGGAGTTGAAGTCCACGAGTCATAAAAGAGCCAAGGTTGCCTACCCCTGACCTAGAAGAGGAAAAGAAGAACCTGTCAGCTCTGCTTAGATTCATCTGTGGTCCTGTTAACTACCAGCAACAATTGAATATGTCTAATTTGTTCTTGCCAGCTTGGCTGTTTTTTAAATACTGGAAATTTCTTTTTACTTCGTCATCCCTCTAGAAGCCTGCAAGAGTCGTTAATAAATGGGTGGTCTTAAAAAGCGAGTAAATAAAAATGATTCTTCTCATTTCCAGTAAAATCTCCAAAACCATTCTGGACGATACTCAGTCCTCATGGAGAAATTTAGAAACTTGGAAAGGAAGAAGGGAATCTAACAATATTACCCTTTTTCTAATTCCAGTTGCAGAAGTGCCCACCTTAGCATAAGCATGCAGGAAATATAAGCAATTTTATTATTTGGAATACTTTCCATTCTGAGGAAGTATATGAAGTACTAAAGTACTTTTTTATATATATAAAAAATCTGCCAGATCTGTGCAAAGCAGACTCTCAGTGTATAATATTAAATATTTAGCAAAATCATGCTTAGAACAGATCTGAAAATCAAGCTTAAAAACTGGTGATAGAATTGTTGATTGGGCTGAAGGTATCTCTGAATAAAGTGTAAGTTGTATAAGAATAAATATATAAGAGTCAAGGTGAGACAGATTTATTCAAAGAACTTTGGTAGCTGATTTTAAGAACTGACTTTTATGAAGCTTTAATTTTTTAAATAAATAGAAGGCACACGATATACAAGATTACACATAGGTAATAGCAAGACTGCACTAAATGCAATAGCAGACCATATGACACACAATATATTTTGTTAGTAGGTGTACACAGTCCCAATAATTTTCAAGAGATCTATGCTTTGTGGCTTATACTCTTGAGGTATGCACATAATGGTCACATATTAGCAATTACTATAGAAGTATGATTAACAAAAATAGCTATATCTAATATTAAGAAATATTTATCTATTTTAAACATATACAATTGCCCCTCTTAAATCTGGACAGCTCCCAGTCAGAAATATGTAATTCTTAATTCATTACATTAATGAATTAAGTGGGAAGTGGTCATTTAAACTATCAAGCCCAACCTCCACTGCGAGTGTACTGTGAGGGTGTTCATTAACAATAATGTTTTAAAGATGGGCGAACTGGGAAATAAAGTATTTGCTAATATATCCCAGAAGGACAGCTTTGTTAGATACTTGCAGCAAAAACAAGAATGGATTTTGTGATATCTTAAAAAAAATGAAAGAAGGGGGGGGGACTGGTAAAAGAGTAGATGGGGTGGATAGGATGGACCATAAACAAAACAGTAGTCAGATGTGACATTTTGCACCAATGAGCTAGTTATTGCATGCAGTATCATATGGATATCCTGGTCTCTGTTTAATCTGGGAGAAATGAAGTTAAATCTCATTGCTTTGAGGTGAAATATTTCTTTAGGATGGCCACTTTGAGGTAAGAAATAGTGTATCACGTCTAGATGTTTTTGTTTTGGTGTGTATTTAAACAAATCGGGCAAATGTTTCCATTTTCCTTTCTACAGAAGACTGTGGCACTAGCTTCCTTGACATTTCTTTTATGGTTTGCTCTATGTGGGGTTTTTTTCAGCTTTTTTGTAATTTTTTAAAGAAAAAATATTGCAAATGCTCAATGGTTTTATATAAAGGTGTTAAAATGTTAGCAATTTTATTTCACAACAACTAAGATAAGATTATTTTCCCTCAGTATCCATTACTTTATATGGGTATTATCCAACTTGGTGTGAAACTCAAATTCAGAATAAATCAGAAGAATTCAGAATAGACTCTTGTCTGAAGTAGAGGACAGCTCCAGTATGCCCTGTCCTAATTCAAAATCAGAGGAAACAGCAACCATCCTCTAACACCCCCCACTCCCCCCCCACACAAAAATTGTGGGCAGAATATAAATGTAAACACTTTGCTTAGATCAGGGGTAGGCAACCCTGGCTCTTTTATGACTTCATAAAATATATTATGATCAAGATGTTTTTTTTTAATCTAGGCCAGGGGTAGGCAACCTTGGCTCTTTTATGACTCGTGGACTTCAACTCCCAGAATTCCTGGGCCAGCCATGCTAAGGGGAAAGGGAGAAGTTTCCAAGGTGAGCCATGCTGGCTCAGGAATTCTGGGAGTTGAAGTCCACGAGTCATAAAAGAGCCAAGGTTGCCTACCCCTGACCTACATTAAAAAAAAACATTTTGATGAAAAGGGGAATACTGGACTCAGTGACAGGACTAGCCCAAAGTTAGTTTATTTTTAGTTTTTTGGGTTGGTGGCAGAATCATAATATATTTTAGAGTCCCCAGTAAGATGGAAATAAATAGGAAAAAGAAAGCAAAGAAACAAGTAGAAGGGCAACAGAAAGGGATGGAAAAGGGTAGAGAAAAACCTGAGGGAATACTCACTTAGTAACGCAGGATTGCTGAACCTCCAGGCTTCATTGTAGGTTGTGTATTGAGGGTGGCTGTAAGGATTGCCTGAGAATTCACTCCCTGGAAAGAACACAGGAGGGTGTCATTCATACCACAATTCAGACAGAGAGGAAAGAGAACAAAATTGCATTAGTACCTGACAAGAGAAGAAAAAAGTCATTAGAAGAAACATTGCAGCAAACAGGAAGGTCTTAAGAGTGGATTGGCAAAGGAGACAAAATGGGAAACTGGGAAAAATGAAGCTTAGTCTAATACATAAATGTAATAAAGAGTTTTCAGGTGCAATTTCCTCCGGAATTTCTGTTGGGAATCCTCTAAGAAAGATCACAGCATGTCCAGGGACAAATTGCAGCCAGCAGTGTGGGAAGTTGTAAAAGCTTTCTCCCTTTGAGGTGGTTGAATCTAAGCAGAACTTCCAATAAGGCGGCAAGGGGCACTTTCCCAATAAAAGTCAGGTGGAAGGTTCTTGACAAGGCCCATTTATGTAAAAAGGGGGCTTAAATGCTTCCTTTATTTTTCTATATTGTCACTCAATTTGTTTCTACATTTATTCTGAGGTGCAGGTTAAGTAAAGGACTTCTCACTCACTCTTCCTCTCTCTCCAGGCCAGTCAAGGGAAGGCAGAAGCACCATATGTGCGCAATGTTTATTGACAAGGAGTTAAAAGAAACCGAGCTGCAGGATAATGAGCTTTTGAGCTCAATTGCGACCAAGAGGAACCAGTTATCTCCTTTTGTGATCACTAATGAAACATGTAATTTCCTCATCAACGCTAGATTCTGCTTAACTGCTCTCTTTGGAGAAGGCTAGGGCTGTGACTTGTTCACGGCACTCCTAGACCTTTTGTGTTGAAGCAGAAAATGCTCCAGAAAAAATGCTCCAGAGGAAGAAAGTAGGAAAGGCCAGTTACCCAGTGGGATAAATTGAAAAAGCAAATGCTCCCAGAACATTACAGGCCTGCTCACTTAATCACTTATCTCATTAGCAATAATGCAGAAACAGGTTTTGTATAAGAGTTCCAGTATCTATAAACCAAGAGACAATTAGAATCATAGGTCTGGAAGGAATCTCAGAGGTCTTCTAGTTCAGCCTCCTATTCAACGAGACTTTATAGCAGGGTTCTTCATACTTGGCCCTTTTATGACTTGTGGACTTCAACTCCCAGAATTCCTCAGCCAGCATGCCTGGCTGAGGAATTCTGGGAGTTGAAGTCCACAAGTCATAAAAGGGCCAAGTTTGAAGAGCCCTGCTTTATAGCAACGGTTTCCAACCTTTTGGGCACCAGGGACTGATTCTGTAGAGAGTGTTTTTTCTGAGGGCTGAGGGAGGGCTGGTTCCACACGCTTCTTGCATGTGTGGGATGGGGCTTCACTTGCTTGCGTGATGTAGTTCCTGGTGGGCTGCAGACTGATGCTGGTCTGTGGCCCAGGGATTGAGGAACCCCTGCCTTATACCAACCCAATTAATTAGCTGTTGAGTCTGCATGATTATGGAGCACCCACTATCCCAGGAGGAAAGCTATTTCATTGATTAATTGCACTCATTGTCAGAAAATTTCTCCTTACTTCTAGGTTGAATCTCTCTTTAACAAGCTCCCACCCATTACTTCTTGTCCTGCCCTCTGGTGCCCTAGAGAATAGGTCAATCTCCTATTCTTTGTGTCAGCCCTTCAGGTACTGGAAGATAGCTATCATGTCCCCCCAGTCCTTCTCTTTGGTAGGCTGTACATGCCTAGCTCCCTCATTTGTCATATGATTTAGCCACCAGACCCTTTATCATCTTCTCTGTAAGCTTTCTAGGGTCTCAGTATCTTCTCTATATTGTGGTGACCAGAACTGAGTGCAATACGGCAAGTATGGTCTCAGCAGTGCAGTGTAAAGCAGTTCTATTGTTTTTTTGTTTTGTTTTTTAACTCTATCCTTCTGGTGATACAGCCTAGGACTGCACTGGCTTTTTTGGCAGCTGCAGGACATTGCTGGCTCATACTTAAGTAGTGGTCCACTACAACACCTAGAGTCCTTTCAGTTACTACTGTTGAGCCATTTGGTTTTTCCTGCCTAAGTGCAGGACCTTACTTTTCTGACCACTGAACTGCATCTTGTTGGATAGGCCCAATGCTCAAGTCTGTCAAGATGCTTCTGAATCTTGACCCTATCTTGGTGTCATACGAAAATCTGATAAATTTTGATAAATTTGATAAATTCTCCTTCTATCCCAGTGGTTCTCAACCTTTTTAATGCCGCGACCCCCAACCGGTCGTAAGTCGAGGACTACTCAACTGGTGCAGCACCATTTGCAGAATGGGACTTTTGGCGGGCTGAGCAGGGCAGAGACAGCCTGGACAATTCCTATTGGCTTTGGAAAGCCAATAGAATTAGACTCTATTCAAGAGAGTCTATTCTATTGGCTTTCAAAAGCCAATAGAATAAAAGGGAGTAGCATAGCTAAGTAAAGGGGAAAAAATGGTGGACTGCGTTGTTTGGCGACCCCCATGAAATGGTCGTTCGACCCCAAATGGGGTCCCGACCCACAGGTTGAGAACCACTGTTCTATCCCTCCATTTAATTTATGAAGATTTTGAAGAGTACTAGTCCCAAGACTGGAACTTGAGGTACCCCACTGCATGCTCCCCTCCATGTCGATGTAAGTTCCATTGAGAAGTACCAGCTGAGTGCAGTTTGTCAGCCAATTGCAAATCCCCCTGGTGGTGATACTGCCTATCCCACATTGTTTTATCTTACCAAGAATTAAATTGTGGTCTACCTTGTCCAATGCAGCAAGGTTACTATGTCCACAGCACTTCACTGATCCACTAATTTATAGTTACTTTATCAAAAAAAAAAACAACAACAACCAATAAGGTTTGTCTGGCATCATCTGTTTTTAACAAACCTATGCAGTCTTCTAATAATCATATTTTTTTTTCTAGGTGCTCACAAATCCTCTGCTTAATTTCCAAGATTTTCCCAGATACTGATTGGGCTATAATTTCCTGGATCCATTTTTCCCCTTTTTGTAGACTGGAACCACATCAGTTCTTTTCTAGTCTTCTGGTATTTCCCCGGCGCTACAGGAGTTTTGAAAGATTACATTCAATGGCTCCCAATTGCATCTGCCAGTTCCTTCAGAAGCCTGGGATGTAAACCATCTGATCGAGATGATTTCTATTCATCCAGGGTGGGATAGGTATTCTTTTACTAATTCCTTGCCTATTTTGACTTATATACCTTATTCCATCTCCCTCAGTCCTGCTTTTAATAGGCTGGGCTGTTTCTTCGTTTTGCATAAAAACAGACACAAAGAAGGAAGTAATCAGTTCTGCTTTTTCCCTGCTGCCTTTCATCTTCTTGCCATCTGCTCCCATTCGTGGGCCTATTGTTTCCTAGCCTTTCTTCTTGTTCCTTACATATTGAATGAACTGTTTTAATTATCATTTTTGATATTGGTTGCTAGTTTTAGCTCATTCTGGTCCTTAGCCTTCCTGGCTCCTGCCTTACAGATTTGGGCTGTTTGTTGGTATTCTGCTTTAGTTATATGTCTCTCTTTCCTTTTTTTTTTTTACATTTAACCTTTTGGTCCCTCAATTTGTCAGAGAACTCTTCATGCAACCATGCTGGTCTCATCTGGTCTTTCATTAGGGGATTGCTCTATCAGCTTTTAGTGTTTTTGAGTGAAGGCGTATTGGACACAGAGTAATTTTTAATAACAATACATGTAGAACTTAAGCAACAATAAACAATAAATATTTTTTTTTTCATGCAATAGACCTACCGCATATCACTGGTAACAGGGTGAACTTCATAGTGTCTTTAGACAATTCTCATCACTTTATTTACTCTCTCTCTCTCTTCCAAATTATAAATTTCTAGTTATTTAGATTCAGCCTTGCTGCTTCAAGCTCTCATGGATGTTTTATTCAAATACACAGTGATCTGCCAGCTATCTACCAACCACCAACAGCTATCAAGCAGTCATTTCTCCACTAACATTTGGTGACCGCCTAAGTTATCCAACTATAGTTGTGTTGCTATGGCCTCCATGATATCTGGGTGATGCCAGAAGCTAGCAGTGTCTATGTCTGTGTCCAGAAATATATTTGTTTGTGATCAAACAATGAGCAAATAATGAAGTCGGAGCTGCTTTAGAAGGCTATTTCAAATCTTGTATGCCACCCTTTCTTAAAAAATTTGCCACGTTACACATTTTATGGCAGAGGGCTTGAAGAAAGTGTTCTGTAGTGATTAGCAAGTTCATAACAAGGGATCGCTCTGTGTGTATTGGTAGGGGGAAAAGATACAGTTGAAATATTTTAGATTCAGGGCATTTAGGATTTCAGTTATTTAAACCTACTGATTTATATACCTCAGTGATGGCGAACCTTTTAGAGACCAAGTGCCCAAACTGCAACCCAAAACCCACTTATGCATCGTCGGGTGCCGGGCGGGCGTGGCCCATTGGGCAGGCGTGGCTGCGGTGGTAACAGCAGACTGGGTGGGACTAAAAAGTTCAATCAATTCCAACTTTGCAAAAGCTTTTTTTTCCCGTGAGAAGTTGAAATTGACTGATTGATTGAACCTTTTTTTTGTACATGGCGGCAGAGGTCTAAAGCGAAAATGTTTTATAAAACCCAGCTGAAGGCCTAGGACTGGGATGACAGCGCGCGTGCCCACAGAGAGGGCTCTGAGTGCCACCTCTGGCACCCGTGCCAAAGGTTCGCCACCACTGATATACCCCATCCCTATTATCTGTGCTACTCTTATACATCATACTAATTGCCACTAGAATCTTTAATTATCCCATCCAGTGAAATATTGAAAATATTGGAAGCAGAAGTCCTTGCAATACACTATATATTAAAGACCCAAGGTAGTATGCTACCCATTAGCCCTATCTTTGCCAAATATCATGGTATTGGTGTCCATGATATTGAAAACCATGAAAGGCGGATCCACCAAAAAGAAGGAATTTTGCAACGTAGCCATCCACTTGGCAGCTTTTCTAGAAAGGGGTGCCTCCCACTCAACAGTCCATGCTACTGTTATTGGATATAAGTGAACATGAGAGTCAGGTCTAGTGATTAAGGCACCAGGCTAAAATGCAGGAGACCATGGTTTCTAGTTCTGCCCTAGCCATGAAAGCTGCCTGAATTGGACCAGTCTCTTTCACCCAACTCACCTCATCACCCTATTGTTGTGGGGGAAATAGGAGGATGTGTTGGGTATGTTTGCCACCTTGAGTTATTTCTAAAAAATAACAAAGGCAGGATACAAATAAATAAATAAATGAAACATCCACTCCCAATTTTTCTTGCTCAAGGCTGAGACATATGCATGTGGTCAATCTTGCAAAAGGAGCACAAGGCAGTCCTGGGAGGTCATCTCACTCTATTGATAGAATTATACTTGCAAACAAAATGGATTTCCTTAATACAGTGGAAATCAGAACTGAAAATAAATAGCATTAGGCAAAAAACAACAGCAACCACACAACCCTCTGGAATTGGAGTTGATCAAACTTACTGAAATGCCCTTCCAAGTAAGGCATTTAAAAAAAACAACAACACCTATTTACTTATCTAAATAAAACTGATGGGAAGCAAGGAACCTTACCAGGCACCATTCCTGCAAGAGTTGAGGTTGGGTAACTGCCTTGTCCAGTTGGTGGAACATGTGGTGGGTAGCCAGGCAAAGTTGTGCTGGCCATGTCACGACCTAAGAAGAAAAAAATGAGAAAGAACTGAATAATAATAATAATAATAATAATAATAATAATAATAATAATAATAATGTTGGAAGGGACCTTGGAGGTCATCTAGTCCAACCACCTGCTCAGGCAGGAAACCCTATACCTTTTCAGACAAATGGCTTTTTGTTAGATAGCCCCCAGTGTTTAAGTCTATCCAGATCCTCCTGTATCCTAAGCCTGTCTTCTAGAGTGTTGGCTATTCCTGCCAGCTTGGTGTCATCTGCAAATCTGATGAGTTCCCCATCTATCCCCTCGTCCAGATTGTTGATGAAGATGTTGAAGAGCACTGGGCCCAGAACAGAGCCCTGGGGCATCCCACTACACACTTCCCTCCATGTAGATGCGGTTCCATTGAGGACCACATGCTGAGTACGGCTGGTCAGCCAGCTACAGATCCATTTGGTGGTGATGCTGTCTAACCCACATTTTTCTATCTTATCAAGTAGAATATCCTACTTTGTTACCTCTACCCTAAAACTACTCATTCTAATCTTTAGTGCTCAATCTATGACGTATTTTGGTTCCTCCAGGCATTTTTAAATTTATCCCTTTTTATTAAATCTGCAAAAACAGACAAAGGGATACTTTTACTTTTGTCCGTTTTTGCAAATTTAATAAAAGGGGATACATTAAAAAAAATATCTGGAGGAACCCAAAGTTCAATAGACTACGAATGTTATATATGGCGATATAATTTGGTATATAATTATTCAGTATTTTGGTCAAAGCTTTTTTTTTAAAAAAAAAAGTTGGAAAAAAAGTCTTGACACCCTTTTATCATGAATGGTGAGGTTTGTTTACTACTTATATTTCCTTACACTACCTATAGTATCTTATTCAGCATAAGAAATTCTTTCTGTTTTATGGATAACGTATAGATTACACAAAAGCATTTGAGAACAAAATGTATCTTTTGTTAGTACTTAAAGAGACATAGATTATTTACTTTTAATTACTGTATATATGATGGGGGTTAAATAATATTCAAGTATATTAAGAGCATCACAGAAGTCTCCTGCTTTTAATACATGTAATATGATTTTCACTAGGTCTCCAAACAAATTTAAACCTCAGTCAAGAAAGATGACTTCAGCAATATTCCCACACTGTAGGTTAAGCCGAAGGAATAAATCACTTAAAATCCATAGAAATCCTACCGCTAGAATCCTAGAGTTAAAAACTTTGGCCACAAAGCCCAACTTCCTGCTCAATGCAGAAATGCAGATTAGAGTTCCCCCACTGAACCTCTGCTTTAATCTATCCAGCACAGAGGTAATTGGCTCAACTTTTAAGTGAGCTACTGTACATTTTAAGTGGTTGGCACTAAGTTTGGGTTATTTCTTGCAACACGTAAACGGTGATTATAAGATGACAATAAAAAAGAAGCCCACATCATGTTATATGAATGAGGCCATCAAGTTAAACTCTGGGCACAGGTAGTCCTTGACTTACGACCGCAATTGAGCCCAAAATTTCTGTTGCTAAGTGAAACATTTGCTAAGTGAATTTTGCCCCATTTTACGACCTCTCTTGTCACAGTTGTTAAATTAGTAACACGGCTGTTAAGTGAATCTGGTTTCCCCATTGACTTTGCTTGTCAGAAGGTTGCTGAAGCTGATCCATAATCCAGAGGCACTGCAAATATCGTAAATAAGATGCCTAGAAAGCCTAAAACAAAATATAAAAGGAGCAGCGTAGCTTAAAGTTGTTTTTAGCCGCCAATTTTAAAGAAGCATTTTTCTTCCTTTTATAACACAAGTTCTGCAACGGAAACAATTTTGCTTACTTCACTGACAATGCGGTTGATGATGTGGTTAGGACCTGAACTATATCTAGCTCCTCTTGACCACTTTAGACTGTTAATGGGTACACCATTCCTCTCCAGTCACTGGGTGCTAATGGCCATATTTGTCTTTTTTTTTTTTTTTTTTTTTGGAGAAAGAGATCAGAGAGGCTGTCCTGCAGTGTCCAAAAGCCTTTCTGAAGGGCTGGTTAAACCTTCTACAAGCTACTTATATACACAATTGCTCTTTTAAAAGAGTGCTAAACCTGTATCCAAAATTAGTCTGGTTGCCAGATCAAGAGAACTTCATTCTCTGCCAGCTTCAGCCCGTGCTCTTCCTGCTTGCCAGCACTCTCTTAGCTGTAGTATCTTTGGACATGATCAAAAGTGCTCTAGACCATGTTCAAATATATCTCAATGAAAAGTTGCAGCTACAGAGCATCTGCTATTCAAAGCACTTACAGTTGCGGCCAAAATTGTGGAAACCTTTTGGGAAAAGTGTACAGTAGAAATGCCACCTTTGGTTAAGTTTCCACCCATTTTTCTTCTAATTTCTTTATAACTGTAGCCTTGTTCACTTCATAATACTGTTTTACATTGCTTTCTGGATGACCAGTCAACTCTTTGCACCATTATTTTACTTTTATTACATTTTACAAGCTCACTAAATGAAAGAACACAAAAAAACCCAACTGACTTGATAGCGATCACATAACACACTGACAAATGTCCTCCTCTCAGCTTCAATACATGAACATCAATAACTGAATCCTACTGTGATCTGATTGGCTTGTTGCCAAAACAAGATGACACCTGATTGGCTCTCTAAACACTCGTGCTCATTGGCTACCATCAGGTGAAGGAAAGCTACCTGATATCAACCTAAGCAAGTTGTGCTTCCTTTTTCTGGTTATTTGGCTATAACCTTTCATAGAATAAAGTACAGATAATTGAAAAAACTATGTTGCATTACATTCTTGCTTAAATTGTCTTTCCATTGATATATAATTTTATGGTACTACTCCAAAAACTAAGTGGTGTTATTAGCCATCAAACCTCAAAAATACACTTTTCCCAAAAGGTTTCCACAATTTTGGCCATTACTGTATTTTTGACCAACCCCATTTCACCCAATCACTGTGGTTGTTTTTCCATGAGAGAGGAAGCAGCAGTAGAATCTAGTAATCATTCACCTTGACTTTCTTACATGAAAACTTTAAGAAATATATTATTTTCTAGCCTCATTTTTCTAGGCAGAATAGAGTTTGGCCCTCAGACCAAATTTGCTGGCCAGCAAATTTTATGCCAACATTTCTTTTTAAGTTAAGGAGTGGGGGGCTGTAGTTCAGTGAGGTTGTCTGGCTGTATCCTCAGTTATGCAGATGTAGTAGAATAATAACAGATCGCATTGTGAGTCATTCTAGATGAGAAGGTGCCTTTTAGTTCCTTGTTTGTTTGTTTATTTATGTCTATTATGTGTATCCTCAACAGAGACCAAGACAATTTAGGATACATATCCATCAAGAAAAAAGGGGGGATTTTATTCAAGAGGTGGGGTCAGAAAATCCTCAATTCTGAGATTTCATTCTAAAAAGATGGTTGTAAATTTAATATTAAAAATACTCAAAAACAAGCAGAAAACTATCCAGTATAATTCAGTTAAATGATATTTTGAAAATATATTTTAAATCTATTTTATTTTTGTATCTTTTAAATTGGATCAAGTCAGACTTTTCCAACTCCAGTTCTTTTGCTTTACAGAAACTTGGCTAAATGAAACAACAGAAGATAGTAGTCTGCAACGCCCAGGATTTCAGTTTCAAAGAGCAGATCGAAACATCTGTAGAAACATCCAGGGTGGAAAGAGAGTGGGAGGGTAACTGCTTCTATGTTAATAACCACTGATGCAATGATGTTACTTAGAAGTGGACATGTGGACTTAGAAACACAATTCATCAATTGCAAATCCTTTTATGCCCCACGAGGGCTCTTTTCATGCATCTTAGTTGGGATTTATATACAGAGAATGAGGTGGCTAGCTGGAGTCACTGAAGCAGTAGGCATGAGCTTAAATCAGTGGTTCTCAACCTGTGGGTCGGGACCCCATTTGGGGTCGAACGACCATTTCATGGGGGTCGCCAAACAAGGCTGTCCGCCATTTTTTCCCCCTTTTCTTTGGCCATGCCCCTGGCACTCGGTGATGTATAAGTGGTTGGGGATCACCACAACATGGGGAACTGTATTATGGGGTCACGGCATTAGAAAGGTTGAGAACCACTGGCTTAAATGGACTCCAGAAGATGGTAGAAGACAGAAAGGCCTGGAGGAATGTTGTCCATGGGGTCATGATGGTTCAGACATGCCTTTGCAACTAATAACAACAAAATATACCACCTCATGCTTGCATAAACAGTGCATTGCAAACCCTAGCTGATCAAATCTTGTGTACAGAAGAGAGATATCCAAACTCACTACTCATTTTAGGGGATTTTAACAGTGCTAATCTAAGTCAGGGGTTGCCCAGATACACTCAGAATGTCACCTGTCTCACTAGAGAAAAAAACATTTTAGAGTAAAAATATTACTCTACATTAAAAGATCCTTATCACTCTCTTCCAAGAGCAGCTGTGGGCCACTCTGATCATCACATGATTCACATTGTACCCGCTTAAAGACAAAAACTTACAACTGTAAAACCTGTAGTCAAAACAATGAAGTCTTGACAAAGTTGGAGTTACAGGCTTGCCTTGACTGAACAAAATTGGAACGTTTTTGAAGCTGCTTCAGTGGACTTTGAGGAACCCACTGATACTGATACTGGGACATCACATGCTAGTTTTTGTGAGGACCAAGAGCTTGTGCATATACAGCAATAATAAATCCCTGGTTCACAGTTAAGCTCAAGCAGCTTCGTTGTGCCAAAGAAGAAGCCTACAGGAATGGAGATAGGATGCTGTACCATCAGGCAAGGAACGTATTAACAAGGGAGATCAGGGCAGCAAAGAGAAGCTACTTCGAAAAGCAGAGGAATCTGTTCTCAACAAAGGATCCAGCAAACCTATTGAAAAGCCTGAAGAATATCATTGGCTATAGCAGATCTCCCTCTCTTACTGAAGAGCAGTGCTTTTTTTCTTTAAAAAAAAAAAAAAAGGTGCTGGAACTCACACACGTCATACAACCCGCCTTGCCTACCCTACAAGGTTCCATCCAAAAAAGGTGCTGGAACTCCGTTCTGGGCGTTCTATGAGAAAAAAAGCCCTGCTGAAGAGAATTGGCAAATGGCAGATGATCCAAATGTGTTCTACTATAGGATTGAGAGGAGATTACTGTCACTGTTTTCTCTCTATAGCAATGGCTGCATCTGTAAAGATCCCTCTGTTAAACTATTGAAGTTTGCAGATGATGCAACAGTCATTGGCCTCATTCAAGATGATGGATGAGTCTGTATATAGGTGGGAGGTTAAACAACTGGCCCTGCGGTTCAGCCAGAACAATCTGTAGCTGAACATGCTTAAAACTGTAGAGATGAGCGTGGATTTTAGGAGGAGATTGACCTATTCTACCATCTCTTCCTATATTAGACAACACAGTATCAACAGTGGAGTCTTCAAGTTTTGGGGTTCTATAATCTTCCAGGATTTGAAATAGACACCTAATCTCAGAACCGTGATTAAAAAGGCACAACAAAGAATATTCCTCCTGCATCAACTCAGAAAGTTCAGACTGTCTCGGGAGCTGTTGGTGCAGTTCTACAGAGTAATTATTGAATGTATCATTTGTTCTTCTATAACTGTCTGGTTTGGTACAGCAACCAGACAGGACTCTTATACAGTACACAGTTCAATGGATGGTTAGGACTGCAGAAAAAAAAAAAACAATTACAACCAGTCTACTTTCCACTGAGAACCTGTATACAGCACAAATCAGAAGGAGGACTGAGAAAGTATCTACAGATCCCTCCCATCCTGGAAATAAAGTGTTTCAACTCCTCCCCTCAGGACACTGCTACAGAGCATTGCATGTCGAAATAACCAGACATAGAGACATTTTTTTTCCCCTCATGCCTTCATTCTGCTGAACATCCAATTCCCACAGTATTGTCTTATGTTTATTTACCAATGTAGTATGGCTGTATTGAACTGAAAATGAATTTGGCCACCCTGCTTAAAATTTTTCTTTGTTCTCTCTTTAAAGTGAATAGAATAATAGAATAGAATAGAGCTGGAAGGGACCTTGGAGGTCTTCTAGTCCAGCCCCCTGCTCAAGCAGGAGAACCTATACCATCTCAGACAGGTGATTGTCTAATCTCTTCTTAAAAATGTCCAGTGATGGGGCCCCCACAATTTCTGGGGGTAAGCTGTTCCACTGGTTGATGGTCCTCACTTGTCAGGAAGCTTCTCCTTAATTCCAGGTTGCTTCTCTCCTTGACCAGTTTCCAACCATTGTTTCTCGTCCTTCCCTCTGGTGCTCTGGTGAACAACCTGACCCCCTCTGCCTTGTGGCAGCCCCTCAGATACTGGAACACTGCTAATCTGCTATCATGTCTCCCCTATTTCTTCTTTTCTTTAGACTAGCCAAACCCAAATCTTGCAGCCGTTCTTCGTATGTTTTAGCCTCCAGGCCTTCGATCATCTTAGTTGTTCTTCTCTGAATTTTTTCCAAACTCTCAACATCTTTTTTGTGATATGGTGACCAAAATTGCCTGCTATATTCCAGGTGTGGTCTTACTAGGGCTTTGTAAAGCGGTACTAGTACTTCACGTGATCTTGATTCTATGCTTCTATTTATACAACCCAGGGTGGTATTAGCTTTTTTGGTTGCTGCTGTACATTGCTGGCTCATAGTCAAGTGATCGTCTACTAGGACTCAAGGTCCCTCTCACAATTACTGTTTTTAAGCCAGGTCTCACCCAATCTGTATTTGTGCCTTGGATTTTTCCTGCCTAAGTGTAAGACTTTGCTTTTCTTGACATTGAAACTCATTTTGTTGGACAGGGCCCATTGTTCAAGTATGTCAAGATCTTTTTGGATTCTGAGTTTGTCTTCTGGGGTGTTGGCTACTCCTGACAGTTTGGTGTCATCTGCAAATTTGATAAGTTCCCTTTCAATGCTTTGACTATGTAGTCACATCAACAATCATTTCCTGCAAATAAAGTGTAGATGTCACCTTCATTCCCCCCCCCCACTGTCTTCAATAAATTATGCAGATTGGAAGTTCATAAAGCCAACAGTAACCTGTAATAAATATGATTTTAAATATAAGCAACAAATTTGGTTTTTTTAATGACTGTTACCTGCCACCTTGCTTTGAGCAATGGTGTGGAATAGTTGTATTTGTAGTATTTTTCAAATACCAGCATTAGATTCCCATTCAAATCCAGTAATTATCCTCTTATTTTTTTTCCCTTCCACCATACCTCACATCTCTCTGTAAGCATTCTTGATATCGCCCTGCCTGCTTTTCCTCTCTTTCCTGCTGGCATGCAACTTTGAATGTTAATGATGCCTTTTTTATTGTTGTTGCTGTTGTTGTTGCTCTGATTGAATGAGTCACACTCTGATTGAGATGTTAGTGTTAAACTGCCACTTGGGAGCATCAAACTGAGCCTGAAATGAACTTAAGTGGGGGGAAAAAGATGAAACCAGATGGATCAGCTAGGGCAGGGAAGTGGGAGGTATAAGAGAAGAATTTCAGTTCAGTTTTTTTGGGGAAAACTAGATCTCATTCCCATGAGGTTTTGATCTGTATTTCAACTATTGCTGCTCACCATTCAGCACCTTTTCCAGGACTCTCGTGGCCCTATAACTCCTGAGACCAGTGGTTCTCAATGTTTCTAATGCCGCGACCCCACAATACAGTTCCCCATGTTGTGGTGACCCCCAACCACTTATACATCATCGGGTACCAGGGGCCTGGCCAAAGAAAAGGGGGAAAAAATGGCGGACAGCCTTGTTCGGCGACCCCCGTGAAATGGTCGTTCGACCCCAAATGGGGTCTCGACCCACAGGTTGAGAATCACTGCCTGAGACTAACACGAAGTTAGGAGGATTAGAATATGTCACCGCATGTGTGCATCAGCTTTCAGACATAGGAATGCAGTGGCTCACAGAGTTTAAAATGCTGGGCTGCCGACCGGCAGGCTTGCATTTGAGACCCATTGCTGCCACAGGGTGGGGTGAGTTGCCATCCAATTGTGGGAAGTCAGAGCCCCCCCCCCAGAGAAGGAAATATTAAAAGGGCAGGAAAATAGATTTTTCTCCGAAAGGATTTTTAAAAGCATTTTTTTGAAAAGCAGAAACCTGTCCTCAAATCTCGCTGTCCCCAAGCAGGAGCCGGCCCTATACAAATGCAGATGTAAAACCATCAGGAAAGCTGGAGCCAGGGAACCCAAGAAGACAAAGGGACTTAACATCTGCATACCTCACCCAAACTCTAAGAGTCATTAGCCCAGCCCCAGGGAAGCAGGATAGGACTTTTGGGACATCATAGGACTAACCCATTACCATCAAGTATACCAGAGAGACACACTTAGACTCAGGTCAGAATACGTGACACAGGAAATAGCCTCAAAGTTCATGCCACAGGAACAGGAAACCATTCCAAACAAAAAGCTTGTTGTTGTTAATTGCGAAATTGTGTCCGACCCATCGTGACCCCACGGACAACGTTCCTCCAGGTCTTCCTGTCCTCTACCATTTTCTGGAGTCCATTTAAGTTCACGCCTACTGCTTCAGTGACTCCATCCAGCCACCTCATTCTCTGTCGTCCCCTTCTTCTATTGCCCTCAATCTTTCCCAGCATTAGGCTCTTCTCCAGTGAATCCTTCCTTCTCATTAGGTGGCCAAAGTACTTGAGTTTCAACTTCAGGATCTGGCCTTCTAAAGATCAGTCGGGGTTGATCTCTTCTAGGACTGACCGGTTTGAACGCCTTGCAGTCCAAGGGACTCGCAGGAGTCTTCTCCGGCACCATAGAACAACAAAAAGCTAGAGAGGGTATAAAAACCTACTGCCCATGTGCTCAGCTCTTCTCTCCTCTGCTCTTTCCTGCAAGAACCATCTTTCTGCTTCTTCAATAAACTGTAACCATCTTTCCAAAGCAGTCGCCATGTTGCTTATTTATTCCCGGCTTGGATGAACCAGGATGAAGACTTTACTTCCGACACCATGCTCCAGCTCTTTGCAACTCAGCAGTTTGAAAGCGGGCAACTGCAAGTAGATTAGTGGATACCACTTTGGTGGGCAACTTCATGGAAACACGAAAGAAACCCCCAACTGGGCACTTCCCAGGCAACGATGAAATTTCACTGGTAAATCCGTTCACCGTGGATGCACCAAAGTGCTTCCGACACAAGAAAAACAAAGCAAAACATTCAGACGTCAATCTGATTTCTGAAAACATTTCGTTATTGATAATCCAAAGCATATGGAAAATACTAATACAGGTTTGGATACATTTAAATCTTGGCTAGGTAAGAAAGAAGGGGATAAATTCTATGTGATTCTCTCCTGCTTTCTGCTGCCTTGTGAAGCTTTTCCTGAAAGAGAAGCCAACGAGATGACTCTTTTTCGAGCCTACAGGCAAAATCAGTTTTGGCAAGGCCTATTGTGCCTTAGTGCTGTTTTGCAAAAAAGATTTTGTGGCACTTTGAATTAGCCCTGGAAATGTATGGGTAACTAGTGCCAATGGAAACCTTAGAATTGTTGTCTTGCAATGGTGGCAAATCATTGCATTCTGAAGCAATTGCAAGATTGTGTTGCAGTAATTCAGCCATATGGTGATCAAGGCACTAGTTACCATTGCCATGATGTCTGTTCCCGGTAAAGTCACAACTGATTTCCTTTCTCACTTTCTAAGACCTTCTAAGAAGCCACTACCTGATTTTTAAGCAGGAACTGTGAAGTCAAGAAGATTGCCAAGTCTTGAGCCAATCCCTTTGCCTGTAGAAAAACCCTGTTTTGAGTAACTACCACAATCAACATTGATCTGGGTAGATTTCAATATGAACTTGTTTTGCCCCAAGAATCTCCAGTTCAACCTTTCCACGGCATTTGCAGCTTTTCCTGGGAAGGTGATAAAATTGGATATTGTCAGCAGAGTTCAATGCAACTAATGGTTGACCTCTATGAAGTGGCTTCATATGGATGTTAAATAACATAACGGAAAGCACTGGATCAATTATGGAGTCAAGGACTGGAACAAGTCCAATGGAACTCATATAAAACAGTGACCCTGACTCCCAATTCTTGCAGATGGTCCAGCAATATACCACACTAACAAAGACAATACTTGCAAGAGAGATACATTTAAACCTGACAAAGGTAATCCACCAATTATCTAATTATTGCTGCTTCTGTCCCACGACCTTATCTAAATTCCGACTGGCAAAGGTCCAGATAGTCTGTTTCACCTTGGATTCTCTGTAGCTGAATTGCCAAGAAAGAGAGATTGGAGATGGGTACAAGTTGTAGAAAAATTGGCTGGACCAAGGGAGGGGTTATTATTTTTTTTAGGAGAGGTTGCACTACTGCCTCCTCAAGGCATGCAACCCATATCTCAATCTTCGAGATTTAGCTGTCTGGCTGATCTGGCTGTCCAAAGGATTAATGAGCCAAGGTGGCGCAGCAGTTAGAGTGTAGTACTGCAGGCCACTTTAGCTGACTGTGTTCAGCAGGTCAGCGGTTCAAATCTCACCGGCTCAGCCTTCCATCCTTCCGGGGTAGGTAAAATGAGGACCCAGATTGTTGGGAGCAATGTAAATATATATATATATATATATATATATATATATATATATATATATATATATATATACACACATTGCTTACTGGTGTACACTGCTTAGAGAGTGCTTGCACTTAAAGCGGTATATAAGTCTCATAAATAAATAAATAAATAAATAAGAGGGACATGAATCCAGCCCACTGGTGGCAGGATTCCTATGATACGGCATCCTATCCACTTCCTTGGGCTCCATAAGATCAAATGAATCCCAGATAATAGCACACAACCTTGTCTTGCTCATCACTGCAGACTCTGCCCAACTGATCTTGAAATCAGAATAGATATGTCTGGCAAATTAATCTGGAATGCTTGCAGACACTTTGTCACACCCATTTTTCTGAAATGATGCGACTTCTACCTCCTGAGACCTACCGCTAAACGTAATGAAAAGAATAAATTCTTCCCCTATGAGAATTGAAAGGTGTCTTCAGAAAGCTTAATAATGTGTATATTGACTAGGAATGAATAGACAACTGCAATAATGCAAAACACAGTACAGGATGTACAAGTCACTGCAGAGCAGCAGTGGAAGAAGATCCTGAATTCCTACAAGATACCACAATGATCCTGGGAAAAGGCAGATTTCTTTACATGGCTGGAGAAAAAACATATGTCTTATGACTGTGGGCTGTTTTTCCAATTTGGGGGAAATGCATTCACTTTCTGAAAACAAATCTAGAGAAGTCATAAGAAAGCTAATAGTTGATACACCTATTCTGATACATATTTTGTATCAGAAAGGTAGGGCCTTTCCCCCCCCGAAAAAAAGGTAAAACAGTGAGAAAATAGAATCTCCTATAACAAGGTTGTCAAACTGCCGGCCTGTGGGCCGGACGCATCACAAGGAAACCGCGCCTACCCCATTGCCGGCAATGGGGAAAAAGCTCCGATACATCGCGTGACATCACATGACGTTGCGAGTTTGACATGTCTGTCCCATAAGATGACCAAGAAGATATTGGAAAAAGTCAAGAAAGATGGATATGATCCATATCTCACCACTGGAGATGGATTATTGAAGCACCCCTTAGGCTTTGGTTTGGCGTTCAAGGCCTCTAGGCCCAATTGATGGAAAAACATATTATTACCCATAAAACATAGTTTATTATTGCCTGAAAGCCACAGCTGCACTCATGACAAAGAATAAAAAGAATACATATTCTAGATTAAATAAAGAATTAAAAACTTCAGAATACATTACTGTCAGTATGCTGATGATAACCAGCTTTATACTGATACTCTATGACATTGGTCCCCAACCGTTGCAGCTTGGTGGCTCGGGTGGGAGTGGGGGAGGGGAACCGGGCTGCATGAGTGGTGGGCCAAGGTGCACGCACACATGTGCAGCTTGACTCATGTGAACAGCGGGCTGGTGTGCACAAGCATGCACTTGCACCTTGACTGTGCTGGCCCTCCACTCATGCAAGTCGAGCTTGTGCACATGCAAGTGGCAGCCTGCGCCCTGGTTGCTTATTTATTGTGGGTGACTAAATGAGTGTTTCCTGCAGAATAAGCAGACTGCCACACACACAAAAAAATAAGGCAGCCAGATTCTAGGGAGCTGCCTTATGATACAGAAAAGGTGATCCGAGAATATTGGTGGGAATTTGCTAGGATAGTTTGGTGGGATAATGCCTAACAAATTTTCACCATAAATTAAAAGTTTGTTCTTGGCTGGCCTGGGAGCCTGAGAAGGGAAAAAGATGAAACATAGGCATTTTTGCTGCTAATGCCCTAAGAAACAAAAGTGAAAATAATGGACAACTGTGACCTGAGTTATCATGTCTATGTTTATGTTCCTGCCTGAAATATACATAGCATATGTTTACAAGATATGTTATAGGGAGTGCCTGCTTGTAACATTCATAAATAAATCAAGGTAGTTTTATTTTTTTTCAGGATGATGGTTTTCACAGCAGACAGACTGATCCTCTGTAAATAATATAAGGCAGACATGTCAAACTTGCGACGTCACGTGGCGTCGTGCAATGTATCGGGACAGTTTTGACATTTGGCAATGGGATGGGCGTGGCTTCCGGATGCCGCGTCTGGTCCGTGGGCTGGCAGTTTGACACCCCTGATATAAGGAATGCTTTTTGGCTAATAAATGCCAACATTTTTCTATTTTCTCAGCTTGCTGGCCAAGCCGAGAGGTGACCCAGCGAAGAGGTGGCCCAGCAACCCATCTGAGAGAAGGAGAGACAGACGAGTTGAGAGACAGAGAGGCAGCCTGGTGACCCAGCCTGACACCTTAGCGGAGCCAGTGCAGTGCAAATGGAGGCCACTGAGCAGCGGTGAAAAGAGCTAGGTGGCAGCACGGCACACCTTGAGCAGAAGCGGTGCAGAGCTATGTGGCAGAGGAGTGAAGTGTCCCAAGCAGTGACTAGGAGCAGTGCTGTGGACTAGCAGTGGCTGAGAGCAGCACAGAGGAGCAACTGAGCAGTGGCGCCCACAGCAGCGGCTGAGAGCAGCGTGGCAGACCAGCAGCAGCCGAGAACAGCGCGGTGGACCAACAGTGGCTGAGAGCAGCACAGAGGACCAGCTGAGCAGCAGTGCCCACAGCAGTGGCTGAGAGCAGCGTAACAGACCAGCAGCAGCTGGAAGAGGTGCGGTGGAGCAGCTAAGCAGAGTGCCCACATTAGCACATTGCACTTGAAAACTCTGGCAGTGGCCAGGCAACCAAAGGGCAAGAAAGCAAAGCAAAGAGGATAAGTACAGAACACTTGTAGACAGGGAACAAAGATATAAACTTTCAAGTCAGGGAGTAGAGGGTTAAGAGCAAAGCTTCTCCCAGAAAATAGCCTGAGACTTCCAACAACAACAACAACAACAAAAAAGCATATTACTTCACAAAGGGCCGAAAACTCTTGTAAATTCTTAAATTTTAACAATCTCTGAATTCCCTTTCTTAAGAAAAATTCCTTTTCAATTTTTTCAATTCCTCTTTTCAACTAAACATCTAAGAAAACAGTTTACTTATTTTAATTCTTTACAAATTTTTAAATTCTTAACGATCTAAGAGAAAAAAATAAAAAAAAACACAGAAAAAGAGACAGACACTTAAAAGAGGGTAAACGGACACTTATAAAGTTATAACTAGAAGCCAACACAGATTTGTTAAAAATAGATTGCCAAACCAATCTTAATTCATTATTTGACAAAGTGACAAAATTAGTAGACCAGCAAAATGCTGTGGACATAGTATACTTAGATTTCAACAAGGCATTTGACAAAGTAGACCACAATCTACTTCTTGGGAAGCTAGAAAAAGGTGGAATAGACAGCATCATCACCAGATGGATTTGTAACTGGCTGACAAACCGTACTCAATGAGTAACCCTTAACAGTAATACATCTACATGGAGCAAAGTAAGCAATGGGGTACCACAAGGTTCTGCTTAGGCCCAGTACTCTTTAATATCTTCATAAATGACTTAGATGAGGGAATAGAAGGGAAACTCATAAAATTTGCAGATGACACTAAGCTGGCAGGAATAGCCAACACACCAGAAGACAAGGTCGGGATCCAAAGAGATTTGAACAATGGGCCCTATCCAACAAAATGATAGTTAATGTGGAGAAAAGCAAGGTTTTATACCTGGGCAGGAAAAACCAAAGGTACAAGTATAGATTAGGTGAAACCTGGCTCAAAAACAATAACTGTGAGAGGGACCTTGGAGTCCTAGTGGATGATCACTTAAACATGAGTCAGCAATGTGCAGCAGCAGCCAAAAAAGCTAATGCAGTCCTTGGTTGTATAAACAGAGGCATAGAATCAAAATCATGTGAAGTATTAGTACTGCTTTATAAAGTCTTAGTAAGACCACACCTGGAATACTACATCCAGTTTTGGTTGCCACATCACAAAAAGATGTTGAGACTTTGAAAAAAGTACAAAGAAGAGCAATAAGAGATTATTAAAGGCCTGGAGACTAAAACATATGAAGAACGGTTGCAGGATTTGGGTTTGGCTAGTCTAGAGAAAAGAAGGACTAGGGGGCACATGATAGCAGTATTCAAGTATTTGAGAGGCTGCCACAAGGAAGAGGGGGTCAATTTATTCTCCAAAGCACCAGAA
Organism: Crotalus tigris; assembly: GCF_016545835.1. NCBI lineage: Eukaryota > Metazoa > Chordata > Lepidosauria > Squamata > Viperidae > Crotalus > Crotalus tigris. Next base: position 282,392 of record NW_024100116.1, on the reverse strand, counting down.
GGCAAGACAAGAAACAATGGATGGAAACTAATCAAGGAGAGAAGCAACCTGGAATTAAGGAGAAACTTGCTAACAGTGAGGACAATTAACCAGTGGAACAGCTTGTCTTCAGACATGGTGGGTGCTTCATCACTGGAGGTTTTTAAGAAGACACTGGATAGTCCCTTTTCTGAAATGATATAGAATCTCCTGCTTGACCAGGGTGCTGGACTAGAAGACCTCTAAGGTCCCTCCAAGTCTATTCTGATTCTGATTCCTTTGAGGGATGCTCCCAAGTGGTGAATTCAGAGGATTATAATTCTTCAGGAGATTTATACTCATCAGAGCAATCTGACATAGAATTGAGTTGAACCTAAAACTATACCTAAACTACGACTTAGTACATGGATCTGCACCATATCCCAAATTTCCATTTCTCTATGCATGGAACCCATATTTTATTTTTTCAGAATACCCAAAGAGACTAGACAAGCACTTGTCTGAAATAGTATAAATTCTCCTGCTTGAGCAGGGGGCTGGATTACAAGACCTTCAAGGTCCCTTCCAGCTCTATTCTATTCCATTCCATTCCATTCTATATTATGACAGATTCTTAGTAACATGAATTTACTCTATCATATAATCTTACTTGATTATTTGTACCAGACATGTCAAACTCGTGACATCATGTGATGTCATGTGATGTATCGGAACTTTTTCCCCATTGCCGGCAATGGGGTGGGCGCAGTTTCCTTGTGACGCGTCCGACTCATGGGCTGGCAGTTTGACACCCCTGATTTATACTGTTTACTATGTTTCTTGATATTTGTGATTACCTTAATAGCCATTTTTAATCTTTTAATACTATAGAACAAATTCAGTTATTCATGATTAATGATATACTGGAAAACTATGATCTCTATAACATTTAAAAATTCCTTAGGAGTGAAGGCAAAAAATCCTTTAAAAATTCCTTGTTTAATTTTTTTGTATTTTTCTTTTTTTTGGTTTTATGTATTATCTTTAAATATATAAAAAAAGAGAAAGAAAGCCAGTCCTCATGAGGAAGACAAACAATGGAAGAAAAAGAGAACTGGGGATCATCCTCTGTTCCTTTGATTCTTCCCTGCTAGTCATTGTTAAATGACCTGTCTTCATGTTGTTACTTTTGTCTTATCTCCAGCTCCCAACAGATGCAGTTGAAAATAATCTTTAGCATTCCCAATTTAAAAGTAGTCTTTTTCCTCTTATCTTGATGCAATATGTTTGCCATAGACATGATCTAGGACAGTGGTTCTCAACCTGTGGGTCGGGACCCCATTTGGGGTCGAATGACCATTTCACGGGGGTCGCCAAACAACGCAGTCCGCCATTTTTCCCCCCTTTTCCTTAGCTGTGCTACTCCCTTTTATTCTACTGGCTTTTGAAAGCCAATAGAATAGACTCTCTTGAATAGAGTCTAATTCTATTGGTTTTCAAAAGCCAATAGGAATTGTCCAGGCTGTCTCTGCCTTGCTGAGCCCGCCAAAAGTCCCATTCTGCAAACGGTGCTGCACCAGTTGAGTAGTCCTTGACTTACGATCAGTTGAGTAGTCCTCGACTTACGACCGGTTGGGGGTCGCGGCATTAAAAAGGTTGAGAACCACTGATCTAGGATGTTTGTCAATGAGATGGATGATGATGTAGTCAAGATCTGGGCCTCTATAAGCTTTGTTGGGTTTCCCCTCTCCCTGAAATATCCTCATTACACAATGAATACACTAATATCTTCAGAAATAATATAATGCCGAATAATTTCCCAATGAAAAACCTCAAACATATTGTTATGTCCTGGGTCTGCTGAGTGACTCAGCAGGTGCAGGAAGCTGCAGAGAGGCCCGGGCAGACCACGTGGATGCCCGGGACCAGACAGGCTGTCTCCAACCTATTGCGTATGCGCAAGGTGGGAGAATCCGTTGCATTGATTGGCTGACACTGTCCCTGCAAAGGGGTATAAGAGGAAACGGCGCCATTTTGTATTTTGGTTCTGTTGTGATATGAATAAAGAGAAGACTGTTGTTACTCCTGCCTCGTCTCAATGCTTTTACATCGAAAACAGAATACATATCAAAACATAAATGGCTTAAAAAGAACAAAAATTGACAAGAAGCAGTTTATATCTTTTAAGTATCTTAATAAAGGCTGTTTAGAAGAGAATAGAATAGAATAATAGAATAATTAACTTTATTGTCACTTTGAATGTACGCTAATCGGCATACCCTAAAATGAAATTTCGTTGCATACAGCTCTCAAAGGGTATAACTCCGATATACACTACATAAATATGAATAAATAAATAAATACAGAATTATGCATATATCCAGATATATTATATGACACAGAGAAACAACAGTCTAGTACTGGTTATGCATACATGTGCATGTCAAAAAAAATGAATCTTCCAAGTTTACCAGTCGGATGGCAGAGGGAACAAAGCTATTACAGAATCGGGTAGTCCTGCTAGAAATACTTCAAAACCTCCTCCCAGAGGGGAGCAACAGAAACAGATCGTAAAGTGGGTGTGTGGGGTCTCTAATAATGCTTTCAGCTCTAAGCACATAGCACTTATAAACAGCATCCTGAATGGCAGGGAGCGAGCGTCCTATGATCTTCTTCCTTATCCTTACCATTCTCTGTATGGACTTTCTATCTGAGGCGCTGCTGCCACCAAACCTGGCAGTGATGCAGTTTGTTAAGATGCTCTCAATCGTGCCTGTAAAAAGTGGCCAGGACAGAAGGAGAAAGATGTGCTCTCCTCATCCGACCAGGAAATGCAAATGCGGGTTTGCATGCTTCACTAAGGATGACGCGTGGAGAGACTAATTCAGATTGTTAGTTATCTGCACCCCCAGATACTTAATACTGTTGACCACCTCTACAGCTGCATCCTTGATATTGAGTGGAGGATGACTATGCCGGGTCTTTCTAAAATCTACAATGATCTCCTTTGTTTTATCAACATTTAGAATCAGGTTACTTTTATTGCAGCAGTCCACCAGAGCCTTCATGTCTTCCCTATAAGCATCTTCATTGTCATCCTAGAAAGACCCACCACTGCCGTGTCGTCTGCATACTTCACAATATGATTTGTAGCAGATTTGGCACAGCAATGGTGGGTCATCAAGGTGAACTGTAGCAGAATCAGGACACAGCCCTGTGGAGAACCTGTACTCAAGAAGATGGAGTTGGAAACTTTCTTTCCGACTCATACAATCCGGGGCCTATCGATAAGGAAATCAAGTATCCAGTTACCGTACTTTCCGGCATATAAGACAACTTTCAAAAGCGTTGAAATTGGTGCCGAAGTCAGGGGTCGTCTTATACGCTGAGTCGTCTTATACGCCGGAAATAACAGTAGTTTCCGGCATATAAGATGACTTTCTAGGCATGCAACTTGGCGCCAAAGTCAGGGGTCGTCTTATACGCCGGAATATACGGTACATAAAGGAGTATTACAACCTAATAGGCCCAGGTTGTTCACCAGATGCTGAGGGATGATTGTGTTGAACACTGAGTAAAAATCCACAAACAGCATTCACATTTTTATATATTATATATTTAGTTTAATGTAAAAATTATGACAAAAGGCAGGATATCTTAAAAAATCTCTAGCTACATCTTAGAAGTGTTTGAGTAGATACTGCACTTGCTAATATAGATGACCATGCATCCATTTAGGAAATATGAGAATATGTAACTCCAAGCTAAAATCCAATACTTTTTCTACATACTTGAATGTATTGTAGGGGAAAAAAAAAGGGGGGGGGAAATCATACTATGTTTGCATAAATATTGTTCCTCACATACCTTTTAGTGCATTCTCTCTTTCTCTCTCTCCATCCACACTCTGTGTTTGTGTGTTTGTGTGATGCCTATTCCTTTTCATATCTGATTGCCCTTAGTCAACATGAAACCATCTGAAGATACTGTCAGCGTATTTATGATGATGCACTCTAAATATGCTGGTGACAGTCAGGCATAAACCAAGTATGCTGCTTCTAGCTCACAAAACCTTTAAAAAAACTGGAGCAACCATTCTATTCTCTAACTAAATTGAGAATATATAAAAGTTTAAAATATGTTACTCAAATGCTAAATTATTAGTAGCCGTTAAATCATATGTCATAGTTTTAACAAAAGAATGCATAGTGCTAATACATGTTTTGGCCAGAATTTATGTAAAGTCATGTAAATTCCATTGAAAAGTTAGACAAATACTTTTGGGAGCATATATCCCAGTGAAGCCCCTCCCACTAATATTATATAGATCAGATTAGGCAGGGATCCAAGTACTCTACCATCTGAAACAAAGCTAATCACTCTACAGCAGTGTTTCTCAACCTTGACAATTTTAAGGCATGTGGACTTCAACTCCCAGAATTCCACAGCCAGCATTGCTGGCTGTGGAATTCTGGGAGTTGAAGTCCACATACCTTAAAATTGTCAAGGTTGAGAAACACTGCTCTACAGAATGTGGTTTTTTCAGTTATAATCCCTGGACTTTTTTCCTAGGGAATTGTTTTAGGTCCATGGATTATCATATTTTGATGCATATTAAGATGTTGCTTTGTATAGGTTATGCCTTGAATAAGTTGTGCTAACATATAATTTATGATTTATTTCATTGAGGATTCAATATGGTATCAACAATATTTAAAATATTAATATTTTAATATAACATTTCTCGGGAGATTCGTCTTGTGGGTTCAGAGCCAACCAAGGTGCTATACTCCCAGTTTGCCAAATGTTTTAAAACAGGAAATTGTTGATTCTAATCTTGCCTACCTCCTCCCTACTCCTCCCTTCCCTTCCCTTCCCTTTACTCTCCTTTCCTTCCTTTTGTCATCCATTTACTCCCTTCCCTTCCCTTTCCTTCCTTCCTTTTGTGTTTGGGTAACATGCTTATCAAGCAACTGGGAATAACGATAAAGCAAAAGTATAGGCTCTCATCAGTGGGCACATCACTTACCAGTCACTACAGGGTATGTCTGGGGTTATGTTGTTCCCCAGGTCTGGGTTAGCAGAGGTGGATAGGCTTTCCTTTCCTTTCCTTTCCTTTCCTTTCCTTTCCTTTCCTTTCCTTTCCTTTCCTTCCCTTCCCTTCCCTTCCCCTTCCCTTCCTTTTGTGTTTGGGTAACATGCTTATCAAGCAACGGGGAATAATGATAAAGCAAAAGTATAGGCTCTCATCAGTGGGCACATCACTTACCAGTCACTACAGGGTATGTCTGGGGTCCTGACATGTTGTTCCCCAGGTCTGGGTTAGCAGAGGTGGATAGATTTTCCTTTCCTTTCCTTTCCTTTCCTTTCCTTTCCTTTCCTTTCCTTTCCTTTCCTTCCCTTCCCTTCCCTTCCCTTCCCTTCCCTTCCCTTCCTTTTGTGTTTGGGTAACATGCTTATCAAGCAACTGGGAATAATGATAAAGCAAAAGTATAGGCTCTCATCAGTGGGCACATCACTTACCAGTCACTACAGGGCGTTGTTCCCCAGGTCTGGGTTAGCAGAGGTGGATAGACTTTCCTTTCCTTTCCTTTCCTTTCCTTTCCTTTCCTTTCCTTTCCTTTCCTTTCCTTTCCTTTCCTTTCCTTTCCTTCCCTTCCCTTCCCTTCCCTTCCCCTTCCCCTTCCCTTCCTTTTGTGTTTGGGTAACATGCTTATCAAGCAACGGGGAATAATGATAAAGCAAAAGTATAGGCTCTCATCAGTGGGCACATCACTTACCAGTCACTACAGGGTATGTCTGGGGTCCTGACACGTTGTTCCCCAGGTCTGGGTTAGCAGAGGTGGATAGACTTGACTTGACTTCATCAAGACCAGGGGTCAGAGCTGGGAGGGAATACTCATTACCCTGGGGAGGAGAGAAAAGAAAGCTTTCTAACTGATGGGCTGGAAGGAAGGGAAGAGCAGGCAGATGGAGGGGAGTGAAGGTTGCGGTCCCTGCGCAGATGGAAGCAAAGATGAGATAAATAAAACAAATGAAGAGCAAGATTTGGCCAGAGATGGCAACTTCCCAATGAATGCAAGTTCTCTCCCTCGGGAGCCAGATTCATCCCCGTTTATCTAGGGTGGCTGCCTTTATTCCCAGCAGGCAGCCACCCTGGATAAAACCAGAGCAAAACATGGGAGATCAGATTCAAAGACTGACTTTATTTTGAAGAAAATGTGATCCTTTTCTCCACAGAACGAGAGATGACTTCATACGGTGGGTTAAAGTTCTTGCCTGAACAGAAAAGATTATCGGCTTGCATTGTGAAAAAGCATTTTCCAATCCACTCTTGGGATCCTTTTTTTTTTAAAAAAAAAACTCTCCTCTTTTCTCCCCAACCCTTGTGCATTGGGGTATGAAATTGGGGTGGGGGCGGGCCACATGGCTAACAGAAGGATGGGAGGGGGAAAATTCATTGCATCTGAAAAGATGTCCTGTCCAAGAGGCATTGGGTAATTGCCTTTTTATTGTGGTAGCCTCCAAACCAGACGCAAGAACCAGAGAGACAATTTAAAAAAGCAGGAAAAGTTGTTCTGATTAATATTACATTAAATTAAAACTGATTTTCTGCTCTCTCTCTCTTTGCTTTGTGGTGGCTTCCCCCCCCCCCCCCAACTCCTCATCTATTTCCTTATGATCTACTTTCCTCCTGCTTCCCTCCTTCTTGGCCAGCCTCGATTGCCTAGTCGTTTCCAATTCCTTTTTGTATTGATCTTTCTGTAGAAATCAGTTTTGTAATTAGCTGCAAATTAGGCTTTCTGTTGGGGGGTGAGGCTAGCCTCTGATTTATCACTGGAGTAATTCGCTGTGATTGGAGAGAAATTAAAATGAACTCAATTAGGCTTTGGATTTGTTTTATGGGCCCCATTCAAAGTTTCTGGAGGAAGAATGACTGGGCTGGTGTTTAATAGTCTAATGAAAGTAAATAAAGGTTATTCATTGTAATACACTCAGACACTCAGGGATAGCAGAAACCCAGAGCTGGCTTCAACTTTAGTAGTTGGTTTACTGCTTGAGGTGGGATTTAAAGCTTTTGATTTTTGTGTACAGACAAATCACTTTGGATATAAATTGCAAGTCAGGGAGACAGGAAATGCAGAAGGCCTTTTCAGAGCAAAGCTTGCGTTTGGTATCTAGCAACAGGAAAAAAACCTGATTCCTTCTGGATGAGGCTTCCATGGCTTGGGCTGACCAGAAAAAAGAAGAAGGGTACAATGCATAAGGGAAGGTATGTCATGCATTATGCTTGGCACAGCACGAAATACATTTCAGTAGAAAAATTCTCCCTTTATTCCTTTCTTTTTTTTAGTAAACTGCAGGGTTTGTTAAAATAATGTATGCAGTTCAGCTTCAGGATAGAAAAATGTTCAAAGTTTAAACTTCGTTTCTTCTTTTATTGTAAGTTTTATTTCAAATGAATCATATGCAGTTCAGCTTCAGGATCCTTTTTGTTCAAAGTTTAAACTTCGTTTCTTCTTTTATTGTAAGTTTTATTTCAAATGAATCATACATTTTTTTTTTAGTGTTGTATACAGGAACAATAAGAGAAGTAAGACTCATAGGAGCTGTATGATGTGCAATTCTAAGATAAATTTTAAATTTAAAAAAGGCTAAATTCTAAAATATAGGAAGTATTAAAATATTAACGTATTAAATATTCTTTTACTATAATATTTTATGCAGATGCTTTCTGAATAGCACTAGATAAATATATGAACTTTTTTTTTAAGGACCAGTTTTCAAACTTTTCCTTCCCTTCCATATGTACACTGCCTAATTCTCATGATTTTAGGAGGCTTACAATATAGAAAACTAAGAATATCCATAAAATAATGAAAACAGTAAGCAATTACAGTGTTTAAATATAGTTAGCAGAAACTACTGCTACCATTAAGAGGATCTCCTACTACATGAATGCTCTCTTTTAGTAAACTGAATTTCAAGAACAAGAATGCACTTCTGACTTTGGGGCAAGTTGCTCCAGAGAGAGGAGACTGTCAATGAGAAAGTCTTTCTTTTTGAAGTTCTGTGCAACTGTGAAACTATTTGGGGAAACCATATAATAACAAGTACATTGTCTTGTAGGTGTAGCAAAGTAATTTAATCCACTTCATCACGTACTTATGTCAGTGTCTTTTGTAAATAATTATTTACAGTAAAATACAGAATACTGGGGCATATTTCTATGGATATATACTAGGTAAATATTTTCAAATTCTTAAAGAGTGACATAGATGTTGTGTCTGTATAGAAATATTAGTAGCATGTGACAGTTGGTGTGTTTGCCTACAATGGTTTAAATCTGTATATGTGATCTGTATCTGTATATACCAGTGGTTCTCAACCTTTTTAATGCCGTGACCCCCAACTGGTCGTAAGTCAAGGACTACACAACCGGTCGTAAGTCAAGAACTACTCAACTGGTGCAGCACCGTTTGCAGAATGGGACTTTTGGCGGGCTCAGCAGGGCAGAGACAGCCTGGACAATTCCTATTGGCTTTTGAAAGCCAATAGAATTAGACTCTATTCAAGAGAGTCTATTCTATTGGCTTTCAAAAGCCAATAGAATAAAAGGGAGTAGCACAGCTAAGGAAAAGGGGAAAAAAATGGCGGGCTGCGTTGTTTGGCGACCCCCGTGAAATGGTCGTTCGACCCCAAATGGGGTCCCGACCCACAGGTTGAGAACCACTGGTATATACTGTACTATTATATGTGTGGATGTGGATTGTAGTCAACTGTTGATGTGTTCTGCAAAAGCTTTTAAGGTTTAAAACTGGGCTGAGCCAAACATTTTTTCCACCTTTTTTTTTCAATAATTCCTATTCAACTGGATAGAAAACAAACTCCATTCAAAAGGCTTTTGGTTGGAGTTCGGTGTTACCAGCACTTATCTACCGGTAGGTAATAAAGTGCTAAGAATCTCTGAGAGTGTCCTGCCTTTCATTGTGAAATCCTCTCTCCATAGATCTGCAGCCTCCTTGCCTAAAAATGTTGATACTCTGAGGGAGCTCCTTTTAGGAAAGCCTGCCAGGAAGGCTACAGAATGTCAAGAAACTGAAAAAAAATCTTATAGCAGCACCTTCTGGTCAATCACTTTCAACAGCAACAAAAATGAAATCAGAAAGAAATGCATTCTAAAATACTCGCATGGTCTATGGTCCACATGCAGATGTGTTTTACACAAACGTGTGGAAAGAATCCAGAAAACGACGATATATAAATACAGCAAATTGGGCAAATATTCATGCTATGAATTATCTTTGTCTTAACAGTGATTGGCAAGTGCTGAAGATACTGATTTCTATATGATTTTCCAAAATATGTCAAAACTACAAATAAAAATGTGCTCTGTGCCATATAAAAGTGGACAGGCTTTTGCTGTACAACAGAGAACACATTTACATTACAAATTAGTTCTCTGGCAATTCGATCACCATAGTCGCCACCCCAGTTCTTGGAATGGTAATTTCATTTTAAGAATTATTTTAAGAATTTGCCCCATCAAGTGCTGTGGCCCCGGAAGGCATGATCATTAAAATTTGTAAGAGAAGTGAATCAACCGTTATCCGTTGCAGTTGTCAGGATCCCATCAACTTTGTTTTTCCGAGCGGGTCCCACCTGCTCAGATTTGATGTGCTCTGATGCCTGAAAGACGTCCGGGTAAGAAGGCCGCTCAAAGACGCGATCTAACGCTTCCAGTTGCTGTTGTGTGAAAGTATCAGCACGAAGATGCTTCCGCAAACTATCCACACTGTTCTGGGAATCACCATTGGGGACGGAGCCCTCCGTTACGTCTGTGAGACAGAGGAAGAGATAAGGACATTAGTGTGGCTTTTATTTGCTAAAGCATCATAGAATCATAGGGCTGGAAGAGACCGTGGAGGTCTTCTAGTCCTCCATAGCAGGAGACCTTAATCCATAACAGAGAAACGGTAGTCCAATCTTTTCTTGAGCACCTCCAGCGATGAAGCACCCAGAACTCCAGGAGGCAAACTCTTCTATTGGTTAATCATTCTCACTGTCAGGAAATTTCTCCTTAGTTCCAAGTTAGATCACTCTTTCACAATCTTCCACCCATTGCTTCGTGTCCTGCCCTCAGTTGGTTTGGAGAATAGGTTGACCCCCCTCATCTCTGTGATTACTCCTCAGGTACTATTCAGCCAGGTACCACCTATTCTATAGTTATGCATCTGGGTTTCCTTGCCTAAGTGCAGGATCGTTCTTTTCCTACCACCAAACTGCATCTTACTGGATAGGACCCAATGTTCAAGTCTGTCAAGGTCCTTCTGAATGTTGATTTTATTTTCCAAAGTATTAGCAATTCCCACCAGCTTGGTGTCATTTGCAAATCTGATGGGTACTCCTTCAATCCCCTCATCTAGGTTACTTATAAAGATGTTAAAGAGCATTGGTCCCAAGACCAAACCTTCAGGTACCCCACTGCATGCTTCTCTCCATTTGGAATAGAGTAGAATAGAGTAGAGTAGAGTAGAATAGAATAGAATAGAATAGAATAGAATAGAATAGAATAGAATAGAATAGAATAGAATAGAATAGAATACAATAGAATAGAATAGAATAGGAATAGAATAGAATAATAGAATTAGAAGGGACCTTGGAGGTCTTCTAGTCCAGCCTCCTGCTCAAGCAAGAGAACCTATACCATTTCAGACAAATGACTGTCTAGCTTCTTCTTAAAAACCTCCAGTGATGGAGCACCCACAATTTCTGAAGGCAAGCTGTTCCACTGGTTAATTGTCCTCACTGTTAGGAAGTTTCTCCTTAATTCCAGGTTGCTTCTCTCTTTGGTCAGTTTCCAACCATTGTTTCTTGTCCCGCCCTCTGGTGCTTTGGGGAATACTTTGAGGCCCTCTTTTTTGTGGTAGCCCCTCAAATACTGGAATACTGCTATTATGTCACTCCTGTTTCTTCTTTTCTTTAGACTAACCAAACCCAAGTCCTGCAGCCATTCTTCATATGTTTTAGTCTCCGGGCCTTTGATCATTTTAGTTGCTCTTCTCTGAACTTTTTCCAAAGTCTCAACATCTTTTTTGTAGTATGGTGACCAAAATTGGTTGCAGTATTCCAGGTGTGGTTTTACTAGGGTTTTATAAAGCGGTACTAATACTTCCCATGATCTTGATTCTATGCCTCTGTTTATACAACCCAGGATTGTATTAGCTTTTTTGGCTACTGCTGCACATTGTTGGCTATACTCAAGTGATCGTCCACTAGGATTCCAAGGTCCCTCTCACAGTTACTGTTTTTGAGCCAGGTCTCACCTAATCTGTACTTGTACCTTTGATTTTTCCTGCCTAAATGTAAAACTTCACTTTTCTCCACATTAAAACTCATTTTGTTGGATAGGGCCCCTTGTTCCCGCTTGTCAAGATCTTTTTGGATCCTGAGCTTGTCTTCTGGGGTTTTGGCTATTCCTGCCAGTTTAAATGTCATCATACATGTAGATGTAGTTCCATTGAGAATTACACACTGAGTGCAGTTGGTCAGCCAAATCCATCTTGTGTTGGTACTCACTGTCCCACATTGTTCTACCTTACCACATCCCATGACCTCTTTTAAACCCTGCAGTTCTAGAAATTAACTGAGCTTTTCTTCCATCTCAGACTCTTATTTATTTATTTAGCCTATGTGCCACACATCTCGCTTTGTGGTGGCTTAAAATTGTTAAAGATTGTATTCCATAATATTTATGCAACTTTTTTCTGTTAGAGAAAATGTCAGCTTTAAAACCACACTTAACCCTTGGCAGAGATATTTAACTTAGAGTTTGTCCTCTACCATCAATTGGTATATCTTGGCTGCATGGAATTATAATGTAGTGGTGAATGTTTGAAAGTTTGCCGATGTTAAAAAAATAAATCTACTATTGGCAACACAAGCCAGTGTGGAAAGAAACTTTTATGTGAATTGCAAACAATTTGTACATTTTAAAAGAAAGCATCTTGACATTTCTCACACTATTCCTATGCCATTGCTTTCATTACTCTTTGAAAGAAAAATATCTCCATCTTTCAACAGGAGCAGTTATGCAACAGTTGCAAAATCATATCACCTAAGATAAGATATACCGTATTTTCCGGCATATAAGACGACTGGGCGTATAAGACAACCCCCAACTTTGGAGAAGATTGCATGGTTAGAAAGTCATCTTATACGCCAGAAAATATGGTATTTTCCAGCATATAAGATGACTGGGTGTATAAGATGACCCCCGACTTTGGAGAAGATTTGCATGATTTAGAAAGTCGTCTTATACGCCGGAAAATACGGTACTCAAAGTGATTCAAAAAATTTATTTGAGTTAACTGAAAATGTGATCCTTCTTATACACCATACAAGTACATGTGCAGCCTCACTAGGTAAAATGATCTGTGTGTGTAACATCATAGTACCTTTTGTTACAGACTTCAAGTATAAGACTTCTTGATAACATTTTAGCAACACAAAGAAAAACATTTCCAGGGCAGAAATTATTTAGCATACATCCCACCTAATTTGCTCTATTCTTGCATTGGGCTAAAAGTATTGCAGTCTCTCACTTTTACCAGAAAAATATGGCACATCTGTAAAAGAGAAGAAACTTCCATATTCTCCTAATAGTGAATATGAAAATAAATTTAGAATAGTAGAGTTGGAAGGAACCTACTAATCATCTAGTCCCACCCCTCATCCAAGCAGGAGATGTTGCACCATTTCTGACAGATGGCAGTCCAGTCTCTATTTGAAAGCCCCCAGTGATGAAATTCCTACAACATCTGAAGGCAGTCTGTTCCATTGGCTAACTGTTGTCACTGTCAGAAAATTTCTCCTTATTTCCAGGTTGAATCTCTCCTTGAACAGTTTCCATCCGTTATTCCTTGTCTGGCCTTAATAATAATAATAATAATAATAATAATAATAATAATAATAATAATAATAATAATAATAATAGTAAAGTTGGAAGGGACCTTGGAGGTCATCTAGTCCAACCCCCTGCTCGGGCAGGAAACCCTACACCATTTCGGACAAATGGCTGTCCAGTCTCTTCTTAAAAACTTCCAGTGTTGGAGCATTTACTGCTTCTGGAGGCAAGCTGTTCCACTGATTAATTGTTCTCACTGTCAGGAAGTTTCTCCTTAGTTCTAGGTTGCTTCTCTCCTTGATTAGTTTCCACCCGTTGCTTCTTGTCCTGCCTTCAGGTGCTTTGGAAAATAGCTTAATTCCCTCTTCTTTATGGCAGCCTTGGAACACTGCTATCATGTCCCCCCTTGTCCTTCTCTTCGTTAAACTAGACATACCCAATTCTAGCAACCGTTCCTTATATGTTTTAGCCTCCAGTCCCCTAATCATCTTTGTTGCTCTTCTCTGTACTCTTTCTAGAGTCTCAACATCTTTTTTACATCGTGGTGACCAAAACTGGATGCAGTATTCCAAGTGTGGCCTTACCAAGGCATTGAAGAGTGGTATTAATACTTCACGTGATCTTGATTCTATCCTTCTGTTAATGCAGCCTAGCACTGTGTTGGCCTTTTTGGCAGCTGCCGCACACTGCTGGCTCATATTTAAGTGATTGTCTACTAGGACTCCGAGGTCCCTCTCACAGTTACTACTATTGAGCATGGTGCCACCTATGCTGTACTTGTGCATTTGGTTTTTCTTGCCTAAATGTAGAACCTTGCTTTTCTCACCATTGAATTTCATTTTGTTAGGTGCTTTGGAAAATAGGTTGATCCCCTCCTTTCTGTGACAGCCCCTCAAATATTGGAACATTGCTATCTTGTCTCCCCTGGTTCTTCTCTTCACTAGACTAGCCATTCCCAGTTCCTGTAGCCATTCTTCATATGTTTTAGCTTCCAGTCCCCTATTCATCTTTGTTGCTCTTCTCTGCACTTTATTTCTAGAGTCTCAACTTCTTTTTTACAGTGTGGAGACCAAAACTGGATGCAGTATTCTAGGTGTGGTCTTACTAAGGCTTTATAGAATGGCATTAGCACCTCAAGCGATCTTGATCAAATCCCTGTTAATGCAATTTAGGATTGCATTGGCTTTCTTGGCTGCTGCCTCATATTTAATTGATTGTCCCCTAAGACTCCAAGATCCCTCTCACAGTTACTGCTATTAAGCCTGGTGTCACCCAATCTATACCTGTACTTTTGATTTTTCTTGCCTAAGTGTAAGACTTTACTTTTCTCTACATTGAATTTCATTTTGTTAGATAGGGCCCAGTGCTCAAGTTTGTCAAGATCCATTTGGATCTTGAGCCTATCATCTAGGGTGTTGACTATTCCTGCCAGCTTAATATCATCTGCAAATTTGATATGTTCCCCTTCTATTCCCTCATCTAGGTCGTTCATGAAGATATTGAAAAATACTGGGCCTAAAATGGAACCTTGTGGTACTCCACTGCTTATTTCCCTCCATTTAGACGTAATACTACTTGTTGAGTACGGTTTGTCAGCCAGTTACAAATCCATCGGTGATGGATTCCACTTTTCCACTTTTTTTAGCTTTCCAAGAAATAGGTTGTGGTCTACTTTCTCGAATCCCTTGCTGAAGTCTAAATATACCATGTCCACAGCATTTCGCTGGTCTACTAATTTAGTCACTTTGTCAAAGAATGAAATAAGATTGGTTTGGCATGACCTGTTTTGAACAAACCCATGCTGGCTTCTAGTTATAACTTTATTTGTTTCTAGATGTTTGCAGATCTGTATTTTGATCATCTTTTCCAGAATCTTCCCAGGTATTGATGTTAGACTGTTTGGTCTGTAGTTTCCTGGGTCTGTTTTTTCTCCTTTTTTGAAGATGGGAACCACATCAGCTCTTTTCCAATCCTCTGGTAGTTCCCCGGTGTTCTAGGATTTTTGAAAGACATAGTACAGTGGTTCTGAGATGACATCTGCCAGCTCCTTCAGTACTCTGGGATGTGATTCATCAGGTCCTGGTGATTTATGTTCATCAAGAACAGACAAGTGTTCTCTTACCATTTTTTCATTTATTTTAACTTTTATTTCTAGTCTATCTTTTTCAGTTATGTATTTGGTTAGGTTGGGCTATAATTTCTTTTTGCGTGAAGATCAATGCAAAGAATAAATTAAGCAGCTCTGCTTTCTCTCTGCTGCCTGTTACTTCCTTGCCATCATCTTCTCTCTTTAGTTGACGTTGAAAGAAACTTTTTTAAAATTATCTTAGACTTTTGTTGCAAGTCTTTGTTCATTCTGAGCCTTTGCTTTCCTGACTTCATCTTTGCAGATTCTGGCTATCTGCTGACATTCTGCCTTAGTTATGTGTCCCTCTTTCCGTTTTTTTGTACTTGTCCTTTTTGTCTTTGAATTTATCAGAGAGATCTTTGTGCAACCATGCTGGTTTCTTCTAGGTTTCTTGTTTTTCAGTGGTATTGTGCTGGATTGGGTTTTTATGATCAAATTTCAGAGTTTCCCAAGCTTCTTGAGGTTTTCCCCTTTAGGATTTTCATCCATGGGATCTTTCCCAAGCTCTCTTGAAGGTTGTTAAAATCAACTCTTTTAAAATCTAAGACTCTGGTATCATTGTTTTCTATTGCTTGTATTTGCATTATATTGAATTCCAGTATGGCATAGTCACTTTCACCCAAGGTTCCTGCAGTTTCAACTTCCTCTATCACAGTGTTTCTCAACCTTGACAATTTTAAGGCATGTGGACTTCAACTCCCAGAATTCCACAGCCAGCAATGCTGGCTGTGGAATTCTGGGAGTTGAAGTCCACATGCCTTAAAATTGTCAAGGTTGAGAAACACTGCTCTATCACTTCTTTGGGAGAATTAAGTCCAGTATGGCTGTCTCTCTAGTTCCCTCCTCTACCTTTTGGACAACAAAGTTGTCAGCTAGGTTGGTCAGGAATTTATTCCATTTATCATTTGGTGCAGAATTAGTCTTCCAGTTGATGTCAGGATAATTGAAGTCCCCCGTTACTATTGTAGCGTGTTTCTTACATATATATTTTTAATTGGTTAGCAAAAAGCACATGTATTTTTCCTGCTTCATTGAGTGGCCTGTAATATACACCTATGGCAATATCATTTTTTTTTAAATTGACCCATATGCATTCTAGGAGGTTTTCGTCTTTGATCTCATACATTTCTGAGGCAATATAGTAGTCTTTTACATATAGTGCAATTCCACCTCCTCTTTTTTGGGGTCTATTTTTTTAATAGTTTGTATCCTTCTATCTGTATGTTCCAGTCATGGGTTCCATCCTACCAAGTTTCAGTCATTTCAATTGTGTCATATCTACCTTCGTGTATTCATAATTCTAGTTCATCCTGTTTGTTCCCCAAATTTTGAACATTTGAATACAGGCATTTGAGATCTTTATGTCTGACTCTGGGTATACTTTCTATGTCTCCTATTTGGTGTTTGATTTTGTCTTCTGTCCCATCCCTCCTTACCTCATTAATTGATTTGTTTTCTAGAGGCTTTGCTTGCAATTTCAGTCCTGGAGATCCTAAAGATTGGTTACCCTCCCCCCTCAGTTTTAGTTTAAAGCCCTCCTAATAAGTTGAGCCAGGCATTTTCCAAAAACATTCTTCCCAGTCTTTGTGTGGTGTAGTGCAGACCATGGTCCAGGAATCCAAAGTTCTTTGGTGACACAAACCCTTTAGCCAATGCTTCACTTGTAGAATCCTTTGTTCTCTTACTGCATGTTGACCTTTCGTTGGCAGTACAGATGAAAAAACTATATGTGTATCTAACTCCTTGATCTTCTTGCCTAGTTGTTCGTAACCACTCAATATTGTTTTCAGGTCCATTTTTCTGTCATTAGTCCCTATGTGTAGTATAGAAAAGGGTAATAATCTGTGGGTTTTATTATTTTGGTTAGGTTCCCGGTCACATCTTTGATTTTTGCTCCAGGGAGACAACATACCTCTCTGGATTGACTGGTCTATAGATGGCTGATTCTGTTCTCTTGAGAATTGAATCTCCTATCACCAACACTCGCCTTTTTTTTCCCCTGGGGAGTTTTGAGATATTTTTCTATCTATCACCGAAGCACTTGATGTTGCTACTATTTTAGGGACGCTTGATAATGCTTCTTTTCTAGGTGTCTGCATGTTTTCTTCCACGGACAGTCTATGAAATCGATTGCTCAGTACCAGTGGGGCTGCATCAGAATGGGTTGGGTTGGACGGGGATTTTATTTTAGATTTGTGTTTTTTTTTATGAGTGACATGTTTCCATCTCTCTTCTTCTTCTAAGGTAGGGGTGTCAAACTGCCGGCCTGCAGGCCGGTTGCATCATGCAGAGGCTGCGCCCACCCCAGCTCCAGCAATGCAAAAAAAGTCGCGATACGTCACGTGACGTGGTGAGTTTGACACCTGTGTTCTAAGGGATCGATTCTTTTAGGAGTTGTTTGATCATTATTATGTTCAGTTTGGGCACATTCTTCTTGCAAGGTTCGGGCTTTCTCGTTTAAAATGTTAAGTGCCTACAGCATATTCTTGCTGTGCCCGTTATGTAGCTGGAATCCAGAGGTTTAAAAGTTAAGTCCTGACTTCAACCTGAGACGTAGAAGAAGCTAATTGCATTGTGAAGGTAATATCCGTCTTCTCCTATAAAGAGCAGATTGTTTTTTTCTATTATAACCAAAGGAAATTCTTGGGATGCAGAGTATATATCCCTCAACTTTACTACTCTGTCTTGATCTTCCTGGCTAATCTACATTTCTGTTTATATGTGGTTATGCAATATGATATAATCAATACTGCATTATATACTGTAACCTAATACAATAAGACCATAGACAATATTACATATTGATTAGTACAAGCCTGCAGCCTCCGTATGGAAGGGGAGAGAGGGAGGGAGAAGCTGTGTGCTGTGATCACTGATTCAAAATGTTCAAAATCCAAGAGTTCTACTAAATCTAACGCTCAAGGATACAAACTTCAGCTCACTGGATAAATGAAACCTTTGTCCCAGGGACAAATCCAGTGAGAACCACTGAACAATTTTTCTGCCATAATTGCTGAATCATGTAGGATTTTTTTTTTTTTTCCTGAACAGTGCCCCAGGTTGCTGTTCCAGCATCCAGATACTTTGGTTTTACAAGATGGAAAAAATGGACCAAGGATCAGAGTGGAAATAGCTGATCTCTGCCAAAATTTCATTTTGGGGAACTGTTTCTGTCTCTTCCTGCTATTCTTCCCCTTGGTGGTGCTGCTGCCTGCTCTGTTACTCTGGGCTTTTCCTTGCTTGCATTGAACGATGATATGTATATGCCCCATAATCTATTTTTCTGCTTTACTTCCATACAGTTGCCTTCATCTATTCTTCAGCCCATCATTGAAACAAGCATAAATTGTGCTTAACTGTTTAAAGTTGCATTTGTCCCTTAGTTCATAGCAGTTTTAGGATGTGGGCTGGTTTGACTGATATTCTACTGGCAGCCTAGTCAGGTGTTCCTTAACTGATGGAAACAGTCCAGCACCCATTGGGCACCTCCTCCAATTTACCTCAGTACCATTACTGTATCAATTTCCTGAATAGTGGATGAATATCCTTCCTTGTAATTTTAACTTCTTTGTTCTAGGACAGGGGTAGGCAAACCTCGGCTCTTTTATGACTTGTGGACTTCAACTCCCAGAATTCCTGAGCCAGCATCGCTCAGCATGGAAACCTCTCCCTTTCTCCTCAGCATGGCTGGCTCAGGAATTCTGGGAGTTGAAGTCCATGGGTCATAAAAGAGCCAAGGTTGCCTACCCCTGTTCTAGGACAACCAAGAATGAGTCCATTCTGTTTTCTATGTAACAATCCTTCAGATATTAAAACAAAACTTCTGTAATATCTCAGTTGCCTCTTTGCTAGGCTAAACATACTTAAATAGTTTACCCATCCTTTAGAAATATAGGTTTCCAGATCCCTCATCGTCCTGTAACCATTCTTTAAACTTGCCCAAATTTGTCACTGTCCTTTTTGAATTTGGTATTTAAAGTAGAAATGATATGTCTGGAGAGAGTGGAACAATTTATTTCTGTCACCTGGCTGTTATGCACTTGTTAATGTACCCTAGAATATAATTTACCTTTTTTGCATATCACACTCCTGGCTCATACAGTATTTAACTTGTTCTTTCCAAGACACCTGGCTCCTTTACATATACATTTCAGCCAAACCATGGCCAGCCTATACTTGTGTTTTCCAGTTTTCCTACCCAGGTATAGAACTCTATAATTCTTCTGGTTAAATTCCATCATATTAATTTCAAGCCTGTCTAGGTTTTGTTAAATCTTTCCTCTGTCCTCTGAAAATTAGTAGCCACTGCCCCCAGCTGTGTCCCTTGCAGATCTAGTAAGTCATTCTTTAATTTCCTCATTTAAGTCAGACAAGAGATTATATTGTAAATAGCAATATTTATGTACCGTAATTATTATTGCAAATGTTATTTTTTATTTAACCACAATTCATCTTTCTTTAGACTGAAATGGCTTGTAGGTTTTGATGGCAAAAGGTCAGAACCCACGGGTGGATTGAAGAAAAGGACTTCTAAAATTCCCGTGGAGAGAGTACTGAATGCCAGTCCTCAAAGGACCCCCAGCGAGAGATCGGGGCAGCTGTGAGCGGGGAGCCCAGTGCCAAGTATATCGAGAGAATGCCATGACCTAAGAGACAAATTCAGCAAACATGGGTTGGATGAGCTCCCTTCTAACCAAGACTGTACCATCAAAATTGTCCCAGGGGCCAAGCTACCAAAATCAAAGCTTTACTCAATGACTCCTAGGGAGCCATATAAGCTACATGCTTTTATTGACAAAAATTTAGCCCAAGGGTTTATCCAACCTGCCAGACTAGAGTGGCCACCCCCATCCTATTCCAAGAGAAGGCGGATAGTTCTCTTTGTCTCTGCATGGACTATAGAGGATTGATCATGGTACGCATGGAGAATGTGTACCCCCTCCCCCCTCATGAAGGACATGTTAGCCCAGGTTGTATAAATATTTATAGAAGTATATACCGAGAAGGTTAGATAAATAGAAGTATTAATGTAAGAGAAAATTAATCTTATTGTATATAATACAGATAGGAAAATTTGGAGAGAGGAGTTGCTCGGACATTACCCCTGAATTGTATCTGAAGAGGGATGAGAGGGAAGAAAGGAGAGGAGAGAGAAAAGAGTAAAGGAGGGGAGAAGGAAGTAGGAAGGTTGGAGAAGTGGGGAGAAAGGGGAGGAGAGTGGTGAAGGAAAGAGAAGAGGAGAGGAAGAAGAAGAGGGAAGTAGGGAAGAGATGAAAGGGAGAAAGAAGGTAGAGAAGAAGGAGTGTAGATACAGTGAAAGGGGAAATGGGCGAGCAACACCAAAAGTCATGTGTATGTATTTATTTCATTTTATTAAAAGCATGTTATATATGAATGTAAAAAGAATGTATGTTAACATCTGATAAACATCACGGTATATGTATGGGGGAGAGTTTGGAAAAATAAAAAATAATTTTTTAAAAAAGGACATGTTAGCCCACCTAGCCAAGGGGAGAATTTTCTCCAAACTCGACTTGCAAGAGGCTTATTACCATGTCAGGATTAGGGAAGGGGTTGAATGGAAAACCACTTTCAATTGCCTACTAGGCTGCTTTCAATTTAAAGTGCTCCCCTTTGGCTTGCATGGAGCACCCACAGTATTCATGCAACTGATAAACAAGGGGCTCCATGAACATTTATACAAAGGGGTTCTGGTGTACCTTGATGACATTCTAATTTACACAGAAACAAAAGCAGAGCATGTAAAATTAGTCAGAGATCATGAACTTTATTGTGGAACTTCCAAAAAGCATGGGAAACATGGTAATTTGGGTCACAATGGACCTGTTCTCAAAACAGGTACATTTCATTCCCTGCCAAAAGATACCAGCAGCCAAGGGGCTGGTAAAAATCTTCCTGCATCATGTTTACCACCTACATGCCGCAACACATTATTTCAAACAGAAGGGTCCAATTCACATCAAAGTTCTGGAGAGCTTTTTGGACATCCTAGGAATTGACCAAGGACTTAGTTCTAGTGACCAACCACAAATAAATGGTGGGACAGAATGAACGAATTCAGTTTTTGGAGCAGTACCTATGCTGTTTCATTAACTACCATGTTTCCTGAAAATAAGTCCAGGTCTTAAATTTATTTTTGGTCCAAAAGACCCATTATGGTTTATTTTTGGGAATGTTTTATTTTTTTCATCACAAGGCCCAGTCCGGCTGGTGCCCCCACCCAGGCTAACTCCTGCCTACTAGCAAGGTCATGGCACCAGAAAACAACTTGTTATCACCTTTTCAGCTCAGAGTTCTCACAACATCTTCACGCCAGCGGATTGGCTCCTGATGGACTGGGCATAGGGGTGGCGTTTGAATAGTGGGAAATTTAGCTTAACGTTTCACACAGGAACTTCAGATTCCACCTGACCTCTCTGTAATCACTTTCCCTCACTAAAAGATCCTTTTGAAATAACGCTTGTTTCAAGAGTCATGCTTTCCTGAGGAGATAGCTGAGACAGGACTTTACAGGAAGTTTCCCTTTCTTCATTGGTAGTAACAATTCTGGAAATCAGATTCATTCCTGAATTTAGTAGTGGGATAATTCAGCATTATGATGGATTGTCTACACACAAACTACCAAAGTGCCTTAGCTGTCTGACAAAATGTTCATGTGCCAATCAACACCTCATGTGCAAGCTTTTCCCATATAAAATCATCTTATATTTAAAATTCAACATGTTATTAAAATGTCAAACTAGCGTTTTAGACTTTAAGAGAGCTAACTTCAACAAACTAAGAGAGAAATTATAAAACATTCCTTGTGGAAATCCTAAAAGAAAAAACAATTCAATAATGTTGGAAACTCTAAAAAATAAGATACCACAGAGAAAGGGGGGGAGACATCTCAGATGAAACCAGCATGGCTGCATAAAGAACCCTCTGAGAGAAAAAAAGAACAAGTATAAAACTGGAAAAAAAGACACATAGCCAAAGCACAATACCAGCAAATAGCCCGAATCTGCAAGGACAGAGTCAGGAAAGTTAGGGCTCAGAATGAAGTAAAACTTGCAACTACCATAAGCACCACCATGAGAGACAGATCAGAAATGCAGGTCAAACTAGGTAGGAAATTGATAAAAGAACGTCTATCCATTCTAGATGAGTTCAGATTGCCAGGACCATCTGTTTTATATCCAGTGGTTCTGAAGGAGTGGGCAGATATGATCTCAGAACCACTGAGCAAAATGTTTCACAACTTCTAGAGCACAGCAGAACTGATAGAGCACTGGAAAAGATCTCATGTGATTCCAATCTACACAAAGGGGGAAAATGGACCTAGGGAACTACATACCAATCATCCTGACCTTTTTTAGCATATAGCATATATACCCAGGGAAGTCTACAATGCTTTTTACTACAAAGTAGTTCTGGCAGCATAAGATCGCTAGTTCATTTTGTTCTCGCGAGTGCATTATCCATAGTACAGGGAGCAAACCATCTGGCTAGCAGCATTTGGGGGATGTTAGATCATCCAGCTTTGTTCTGTCAACCTCACCTTACACCCTGGCAGGCTTGATGCCAACTCCCACTTCTGCTTGGAATGCTGCTAGCTTTTCCCACTGGAAAGGTACCTATTTATCTACTTGCATTTTTACATGCTTTTGAACTGCTAGGTAGGTAAATGACAAGAGCTCACTCCACCATACAGTGTAATGGGCTTGAACCACCACAGCGCTGACCATCTCTGGCTGACAAATCCAGTGTCTTTAAGCCACTGCACCACCCTGCCCCCCCCATCTTGACATCAATAACTGAGAAAATCCTGAAAAAGAAAATCAAGCAGATTTGAGAGCATCTAGAAATGAACAAAGCAATTACCAGAAGCCAGCATGGGTTTGTTAAAAACTGACTATGTCATACAAACCTCTATTAACTTTTGATAAAGTGATTAAATTAGTTGACCAGGGAAACACTGTGGATACTGTATACTTAGGCTTCTTTAAGTAATTTAGCATATTAGGCCACAGCCTACTTCTTGGTAAGACAGAATAATGTGTGATAAACAGTACCACTACCAGATGGATTTGCAGTTAGCTGACCAATCGTACTCCATCTGTAGTCCTCAATGGAAGCTCAAAGTTCTATCTTGGGCCCAGTGCTCTTCAACATCTTCATAAATTTTCTAGATGAGTGAATAGAAGGAAAGCTCATCAGATTTGCAGATGATATCAAGTTGGGGGGAATTGCCAACACTTTGGAGGATAGACTCAAGATTTAGAAGGATCTTAACAGATCTGAGCATTGAGCCCTATCCAGTAAGATACAATTCAGTGGAGGGAAAAGTAAGGTCCTGCAGCCTAGGCAAGAAAAATCAAATGCACAGATATAGAATAAATTATACCTGGCTCAACTGTCAGAGGAATTTAGGTGTCCTAGTGGACCACCACTTATGTATGAGCCAGCAGTGTGCTATAGCAATAAAAAAAGTCAATATAGACCTAGGCCAGGGGTAGGCAACCTTGGCTTTTTTATGACTCGTGGACTTCAACTCCCAGAATTCCTGAGCCAGTATGACTCAGCTTAGAAACCTCTCCCTTTCCCCTCAGCATGGCTAGCTCAGGAATTCTGGGAGTTGAAGTCCACGAGTCATAAAAGAGCCAAGGCTGCCTACCCCTGACCTAGGCTACATCAACAGAGGGATAGCATCAAAATCCTGAGAAGTGAAGTACTGTTTTACACTACACTAGTACAGCCACACTTGGAATACTGCATCCAATTGTATCACCATGATACAAAAAAAGATGCTTGAGATCCTAGAAAGGCTGCAGAAATATCAACTAAGATGCTCAGGAAACTGCAGGATAAATCATATGAGGAATGGTTAAGGGAACTAGATATGTCTAGCTTAACGAAGAGAAGAATTAGGGGTGACATGATAGTAATCTTCCAGTATATGAAGGACTGCTAAAGAGAAGTGGATGTCAACTTAATCTCCAATGGTTCTGAAGGTAGGACAAGAACCAATGGATGGAAAGTCATGAAAGAAAGTTCCAACATGGAACTAAGAAGGAATTTCCTGATAGTGAGAATGATTTACAAATGGAACAGCTTCCCTACTAAGAGTTGCTCCATCACTGGAGGTTTTCAAGAAAAGATCAAACTACCATTTGTTTGTGATGAAATAATGTCTCCTGCTAAGGGTAGAGGGTTGGGCTAGAAAACTTCCAAAGTTCCTCCCAGCCTTATGATTCTAGGACAAGAGTAGGCAACCTTGGCTCTTTTATGACTCGTGGACTTCAACTCCCAGAATTCCTGAGCCAGCCATACTGAGGAGAAAGGGAGAGTTTCCAAGCTGAGCCATGCTGGCTCAGGAATTCTGGGAGTTGAAGTCCACGAGTCATAAAAGAGCCAAGGTTGCCTACCCCTTTTCTAGGACTATATCACACTGCCAGTCTTTTGGGAAGAGTGAAAACAGTTTCTGTCTGATCTTCCAATCCATCAAAATTTATGTACAGCTAAAAGATACTGGAGATAATGTAATAACAAAAATTTAAGCTTCTTTTTTTTTGTACTAAAATCTAAATGATCTTCACTTTGGGTACGGCAAACTGAACGGTGAATTAATTAACACACACTGCCCAGTAGCTACCTTAGTATTTATAAGAATGATATCTGTGCATAAATATCCATTTATATAGAGTGATTCAGTTTGCAAGAGAAATCTGAGCTTTCTCAAGTCAGTGTAAGCTCCCTTTTCCTTCATTTATTCAGGTTCCTGCAGATCTTGACAAGACTGTCACTCTAAATTTGCAAGAGATTATGGCGCTCTCCCTAGGACGGAGAGACGTGATATATGATAACTGCTCCCCTATTGATTGCCTGATCTTGTGGCAGAAGACTAGCAAGATGAACTTGAAATGAACATCAAGTCTCAACTCATTCTGCGTATAATACATTATTTAATCCCACATTTTTCAGCTGTTAGGGAATTCAATTGATCAATCATATCCCACTGATAGTTCTGCTCAAGGATTATGGCTGGTGTGTGCACAAACTCTGGATCTCAAAGATGACAGGCCTCACACAGAGAAAAATGGCAAACCAATGAAAGAAGAAGCAAGGAAAGGATACGTCTGCCTCTGACATACTTGCACAGGTTTACCTCTGGGTCAATATATACAGAACGGCAATATAAATACATCAAAAGAAGAGTCAAACGCAAGACCATGAGACTAAGGTGTAAGAGCAAATGTATTCAGATTCTGCATCATTCTGTGTTAGGATGCTACTGTTTTAATTCTGCAATAAAATTAATGGCAATGATAGTCCATGGATTTTCTGCTTAGCAAATGATGCACAATTTCAAGGCTATAGCCATCATTCAGAAAGTGGCTTGAGTTAATTTGTGGCAATCAGGAATAACTAATTTTGTCTCCTTCCCAAATCTTATTCAGGAAACATGGGGCTTTGCTGCTATCATTTAAGATATATACCCTAAAGGATGTGAATAGGGCTAAAAGCTCAGGGTGGGATGATAGAAGTGTATTTATAGCAGTTAGATATCCAAAAGCAAAGCAGGGAGTGGGGGATATATACTGTACATTTGTGTATTATTTCTATATAATAAACAATAGTGTTGAGACACACATCTGTCAGTAGAGCTCATTTGATTGGGGAGAGGGGCGCTGCTTAAAAAGACAAAAGATAAAATGCTAATATACAGGGATATACAACATATATATTATCGACACTGTGAAAAGTAGATGTGAGTATAAAGAACAGTTCGGTCATATCAGTAGATAAAAAAATAGAGAAATGGAAAGAATGATACAGGGAGAAAAAAACCTGTGTCGTTGTATTGGCAATGGCAATGAAGTGCCCGCTATTTTTGTTTCTGTGACAGTGGTGTTAGTGTGTGTAAGTAAATAAGATAAATTAAGAAAGAGAAAGAAGTTGATAAAAATACACAATAAATCTGTCCAGTTACTTAATAAAGCTCAGCTAAGAGATTTTGAACAATGGGGGTTTGGTTTACAGATCTGTCTGTCTACCCATCTGCTGATATTCAAGCAGAAAGCAAGCAAATTCTATGACTCAGTGGAAAGAGCAAGGATTTGTTCATGCAGACCTGGACTATTAAATTACCCCATTTGCTAGTTCATGAAACCAAGCTACCAACTAATCATGCTGGTTTGGAAAGCATGTTGAACCATAAAGTAGTTAACTCTCTCTTACTGTAGCTTAGCATGTTATAAGAACCAGCTAAAATCTTCACTAAGGCAATCTTCTAAGTTGGCATCCACTTTTTTGGGGGAATATAAGGGTACCCTTTATTTCAGTGATCGCATCAAACCATCTTCTATTTTTGAAATTGCCTGATCTTTCAGTCTGCCTCAGCTCTTGCCTTCTTCCTTTTGCCCTCTCCTCTTTGGATATGTTCCTGTGTGTGTCCCCAAGTGGGAACCAGTCACCTCCTTTTCACAATATCTCCCTCGGGGAGCGTTCACATCACTGTCAGTTGTTGCCATTTCAAACTCAATTGTTCTTGTGGATACAGAGGCAAATGGAGTCATTAATTACCTTCTATCGGCTGGGCCGAGTTTGGAAAACAATCAATACGTTGTGCTTGTCATTCATAGTAGCTCCTCCAGCTTGCCTAGATACTATAGACCATTGTACCCCCTGCAGACTCAGCACACCTTAGGCCAAGCAAGAGGCTGAACAATTCTAGCCATGCAAACTTCAGGCTGCTTGCAAATTGACCTCAGGAGAAAGAGACCTCTGTCACCATTATCTCAGAAGCTTTCCCAAAAAGAATATGTAAGAAACGCCAGTGCATAGCACTTGCTTTCTGAACAGAGCCCCCCTCGGACTATGCGGGGCACAGTGTATAGCAAATCAAATGACAGATAAGTGTCTTATCTTGGGCCATAAAAATGAGCTTCATCATGCTGGGGTCATACAACATTCTAGCTAAGATATACTTGGCTCAGTGCACAGTAATAAACTCAGCTTGACTGTTTGGTGAATGTTATTTGAAGCCAGGCAGTATATATAAAAATTAATACAGAATCAAGATGGAAAAGAAAAATTGACGTGCTAAATTAAATTAAACCACACAAATTCTCTTCCTGAATCTGACTTTAACAGGCTGCAAATCAGAGCTATCCAGAGAAAATACAGAGAATTTAAGAACTATAACTGAGTAGCAGTCCATCCCCAGAGAAAAGATAGAAGAACAAGTTCTTGCTTTATTTTAGTTAGTGTGGTGTTCAGGCTTTATTTTAATTAATGTGATGTTCTGGAATAGAAGTGGGGAACCTTACATTTAAATTTATATATCATTGGCTGACTTTGGACTTCTTAGCCTAACATACTTCAGATAACCGTGTGAAAAAAATGGGAAGAAGAATGCTTTTTATGCTGCCTTTTGCTTCTGGAAGAAAAGCTGAATATAAATCTAGCAAATAAATATGTAGAAAAATGCCAGCCCAGTCAATTTCTAATGACATACTACTACGAAGGTGGCTTAGAGGATGTTTTTGCAATTTACTTGTTCTTTAGCATTCAGTTTAGAAGTGGGATTAGCACATGTTTCAATTTCCAAAGGGAAAAACCTTCTCAATCCACATAAATTCTCTTGAATCTTTCCCTGAAAAAATCAGAATTGCAACTGATGTAGGACATGGTCAACTAAGAACTGCTGAATATTGTGTGAGTTTTCTCAGATGTTTTCAGTATATTTTAATAATAATAAAAAACAACAACAACTAGCCTGTAAAATTAAGGTCTCTCTGATATTAATCGAAAATAACACAATGATGAAAAAGTTACAAATGCTGTTTCCTTACTTTAAGAAGAAAATAAAGTGTGAAAAGACACTCCCTATTATTCTTTTAAATTGACCTTCTTTATACCATTTGCTGTTTGGATTATTTTTAGGCAAGGGCATATCGTTAGAAATTTTTAATTGGAAAAAATACATCCCATGTTGAATTTATAACAACAATGAAGGTTAGCCCAGAAGGACTACTGTGAGATGTAGGCTTTGTGACTGAAGCTACTGTGTCTACCAGCCAATAGGAATGATAGAATTCCTATTCATTTTGAGGTACCCTCCCGTATTTCTTTTTGAAATGCATTATTTGCAATTATAAGAATAAATATTACAGTGAGAAAAATAACTAAATACGTAACAAATATGTCAGTAAGCACATTAGCATCTGTGTATCAGACAATGGATTGATCATGCCACAAAGTAGTGTAAAGATTAGTGAGCAAATGTCTATAATTAGGCTGATATTAATGATAGGGTTACTTACATAAATTTAGTATAGCTTGGTAATTATAGTCCCTGACCCATAATTGATAAATATTATTAGTGGGATTAGGCTAATTATGGAGGGGTTTTTTTGTACGGCTGCTTTTATGCTTCTTCGGATTCATTTGGTATGGTTATCTTGAAATCAGCATAGTTAAAATTAAGAATAGAAATGCAATTATATTATATTTTTAGGTTTGCATTGAAAGGGTTACTTACATAAATTTAGTTTTAGCTTGGTAATTATAGTCCCTGACCCATAATTGATAAATATTATTAGTGGGATTAGGCTAATTATGGAGGGTTTTTTTGTATGGCTGCTTTTATGCTTCTTCGGTTTCATTTGGTATGGTTATCTTGAAATCAGCATAGTTAAAATTAAGAATAGAAATGCAATTATATTATATTTTTAGGTTTGCATTGAAACTGATATTTTGTTTTCAGAAATTTTACCTAAACTGATCGTCTAATGGTTGCTCTCTTGGACCTTTCTGTTATGATTATAGTGGTTTTATTTTTTTCCAGTTTCCACCAATGCAATTAGGCTTAAAGCATTTGTTTCTTTTCATGTGTTGGAATGAAATACTTCTATGTAATCAATGTGATTACAACCATAAGAAAGGCTGAGTGCCAAAGAATTGAGGCCTTTGAACTATGGTGCTGGAGAAGACTCCTGTGAGTCCCCTGGACTGCAAGGCGATCAAACTGGTCAGTCCTAGAAGAGATCAACCCCGACTGCTCTTTAGAAGGCCAGATCCTGAAGTTGAAACTCAAGTACTTTGGCCACCTAATGAGAAGGAAGGACTCCCTGGAGAAGGGCCTAATGCTGGGAAAGATTGAGGGCAATAGAAGAAGGGGACGACAGAGAATGAGATGGCTGGATGGAGTCACTAAAGCAGTAGGTGTGAATTTAAATGGACTCCAGAAGATGGTAGAGGACAGGAAGACCTGGAGGAACGTTGTCCATGGGGTCGCGATGGGTCGGACACGACTTCACAATTAACAACAACAACAATCAATGTGAGTCCAACTTAAAAGCTATTGTTTGGTATACTTGAAATCTTAGCAAGTTCTTTGTTTAATTACAGTAGAAATTGGTTGCTTTTCCATCATTGAAGACAGATACCTAATTTGGTAATGCACAAAAACAACCAAGCAGAGTAGCAAGAACGCCCCCCCCCCCAAATAATTGGGCAGATAATTTTGATTTTTTTCCCTGTGGACCAATTCTATTTTAAAATGACTGGTAATAAATTTTTAAAAGTTAGATTTGGCTCATAAATCATTACTTTTCATCATCTATTAAATTATTATATTTTAAACCTTTGAGATTGTACAGAAGGAATAGTTTACCTCAGTCTTTCCCAAACTTGACAATTTTAAGGCATGTGGACTTTATAGGCATGTGGTCTATAGCAGTGCTAAAAAGAAGGGATGAATTTGCTGTTTGGAAAATACAGTAAGGCGTGAATGGGTAAAGGAGAGAGCAATACTTCCCTTCTACTACATTTCTTCCATCTTTTTCTTAAAGGGGGAATTGTCTTCAAATCAAATTAAATCAGGTTAACCATCAGAAAAAATAATAAAGTTTTTTTTTTAAAAAATAGTTTTTCTATACTTAAGAACAGACATATCCCCCCCCCCCCCCGAGGTATAGAACTTGCGGAATTGACCAACCTGGAAGGATATAGCTGAACAATTAGAAAACAGGAGAAGGAGCGAACAAGTGTAATACTCTCAGCCAGAAAATTTCTGCAAACTATGATAAATAAAAGTTGTCAAGGATTCTCTGTAGAGAGGACTTTAAAAAATCTTTTTATAGCACTCCAACAGTGAAGCTAACAGAATAACTGATAAAAAAAGTCCCTTCAATCAAACAGCGCCATCTATTGGAGCCCAGGAAGCATGCCTGCTCTTTGAATGATATGCCAGATCTCTGCAAGCTACAATTTGGCTTGTTCTCCCAAACCTTGGAGAACCATACCTGTGGAGCCATGCTGGCGATATATGGACATTTAGATGCAACAGATTTTCTTTTGTTTTTCTATTTTAAACCATAAGCCAGAATCATTTTGAAGTTGGAGGCCACAAAATTCTAAATAATAATAATAATCTGTAATGCCACAAAACCTCAGCATCTGCTTATGCCAGGTCCTTGGAAAGGACTTGATAGGTGGATGAAAATACCAAATCTAGGCGGAACATCCAGCTGACTGTGTGACAAACCACAATAATAGGGCAGTGGATGTTGTAGTACTTAGAGACAGCAGAATAAAAGAGGATGAATTGAAGAAAAATCACAAAATATAAAGATCTGCAAATAGAATATAACTGTGGACAAAAAAAGCAAAGTAGTACAAAGAGTAATAGGCCCCTGGGTTTTTGTCCTAACACATCTGGAGCACCACTGAACATCATCGGCATTGACAAAGTCACTAGTCAATTGCAAAAGACAGCTTTACTTAGAATAACTTGCATCCTGGAATGAAACCTTTAATATCATCTGACAAAAACATCTGTCTATTCCAG
Source organism: Crotalus tigris (assembly GCF_016545835.1). Taxonomy (NCBI): domain Eukaryota; kingdom Metazoa; phylum Chordata; class Lepidosauria; order Squamata; family Viperidae; genus Crotalus; species Crotalus tigris. The sequence continues at coordinate 251,543 of NW_024100116.1, read as the reverse complement.
GTCCTTGGGAAGGACTCAATAGGTGGATAAAAAGCCAAACTCAGACTAAACATCTGGCACTGTGCAACCAATAATAATTATTGGAGCACCACTTGAACAATTGGCATTGACAATTTCACCATCAGTCAGTTGCAAAATGCAGCTTTACTTGTAATAGCTTACATCCTATGACAATACCTCTAACACCATAAAACATCAACATTTCCTACCCCAAGTCTTTGGGCAGAACCCAATACGTCAGTGGTTCTCAACCTTTCTAATGCCGCGACCCCATAATACAGTTCCCCATGTTGTGGTGACCCCCAACCACTTATACATCACTGGGTGCCAGGGTCGTGGCCAAAGGGGGAAAAATGGCGGACAGCCTTGTTTGGCGATCCCCATGAAATGGTCGTTCGACCCCAAATGGGGTCCCGACCCACAGGTTGAGAACCACTGCAATACGTGGATAAAAATGCCAAATTCAGTTTGAACATCTGGCTGACTGTGCAACAAACCAAGATAATAATAATGGGATTGGCAACTCAGGATAAGTAAACAGATGATTAGGGACCCTTGGGATACTAGGAATGAATTTAAATTTCTATGGACAGTTCAATAACTCTAAAAAAAAAAAAACCCAAGAAAACCAAGAAAAAAAACAGCATGGTTGCACAAAGAACTTTCAGACCACATGAGAGAAAAAAAAGGACAAGTACAAAAAATGGAAAGAGGGACACATAACTAAGGCAAATGCCAACAGATAGCTTGGACCTACAAAGATGAAGTTACAAAAGTTAAGGCTTTGAATGAAGTAAAATTTGCAACAAAGGTCAAAAATAATTTTAAAAAGTTTCTTTCCACACATAAAAAACAAGAAAAAAGTTGAAGAAACAATTGGTCCACTAATGGGAGAAGACGGCAAAGCAGGAACAGATAGTAGAGAGAAAGCAGGACTGCTTAATCCATACTTCGCATTTGTCTTCACGAAAAAGAAAACACTCCTCTAATTACCCAAAACAGAACAATTAATGACAGGTTAGGAATCCAAATTAAAATATGCAAAAAATAATGTAAGAGAACACCTGTCAGCTCTAGACAGATTCAAATCACCCAGGCCTGGCAGACTACATCCCAGAGTTCTGAAGGAACTGGCAGACTTGATTTCAGAACCATTGAAACATACTTTCAAACTTCTTGGATCAACAAGGAAGTACTTGAGGACTGGAACAGAGCTGTTGTGGTCCCCATCTTCAAAAAAGGGAAAAAACAGATCCAGGAAGTTACAGAACAATCAGCCTGGCATCAATACCTACAAAGATCTTGGAAAAGACAGTCAAGCAACAAATCTGTGAACACTTAGAAGCAAACAAGGTTATAACCAGTAGCCAACATGGCTTCATCAAAAACAGATCATGCCAAACAAATCTTATTTCATTCTTCGACGATCAGCAAAATGCTGTGGACATAGATATACTTAGATGTCAGTAAAGCATTTGATAAAATAGACCACAACCTATTTCTTGGAAAGCTAGTAAAATGTGGGATAGGCAGCACCACCATCAGGTGGGTGTGCAACTGGCTGACAAATTGTACTCAACATGTAGTCCTCAACAGAATTATATCCACAAGGAGAGAAGTAAGCCGTGGGGTACCCCAAGGTTCCATTTTAGGCCCAGTACTCTTCAATATCTTCATGAACAATCTAGACAAGGGAATTGAAGGGGAACTCATCAATTTTGTGGACGATATTAAGCCGGCATGAATAGCTAACACCTCAGAAGACACGCTCAAGATCCAAAAAGATCTTGGCAGATTGGAACACTGGGCCCTATCTAACAAAATGAAATTCAATGTAGATAAAACTATGGTTTTACATTTAGGCAAGAAAAAAACAACTTTATAGATGCAGAGTAGGTGAAACTTGGCTTAATGCCAGTAACTGCGAGAAGGATCTTAGAGTCCTAGTGTTGTTGTTGTTGTTAATTGCGAAGTCGTGTCCGACCCATCGCGACTCCATGGACAACGTTCCTCCAGGTCTTCCTGTCCTCTACCATCTTCTGGATTCCATTTAAGTTCACACCTACTGCTTCAGTGACTCCATCCAGCCATCTCATTCTCTGTCGTCCCCTTCTTCTATTGCCCTCAATCTTTCCCAGCATTAGTCCCTTCTCCAGTGAGTCCTTCCTTCTCATTAGGTGGCCAAAGTACTTGAGTTTCAACTTCAGGATCTGGCCTTCTAAAGAGCAGTCGGGGTTGATCTCTTCTAGGACTGACCAGTTTGAACGCCTTGCAGTCCAGGGGACTCGTGAGTCCTAGTGAGTAATCATTTAAATATGAGCCAATACACTATGGGTGTCATGGTTCCGGCTGAAACTCCCAATGAAGTAAACACACTGGAGACATTCCGATCTCTAATGCATAACTTGATTGGGCTAAGCATTCCAGCACTTAATGAGAAGAAAAACCGCTCTAGCGTTTTGGTGCAAGAACAGTAAATTAAAACTATAGAAACCAACCTTCCCCCTGACAGTGCAAGTCACATTCCCCAATTCAGCACCAGATAATTCTTATGACAAAACTCCTTCGTTTCCTAATAACCTTCTAGCATGATCTTGCTTCCCATACTAATTACTTCAAACAAATTCCAATCATACCTCTCCCATCTGGGTCTGTTGGCAAGCAAAGAAATAATACCTGCTAAAACCAAATAAGAAATTTTGAAGCTTGACAGTGGGACAGCAGCCAAAACAGCCAATGGCAGTCCTAGGCTACATTAATAGAGGGATAGAATCAAGATCACATGAAGTTCTAGTACCACTTCACAAGGTCTTATTAAGATAACACTTGGAATCCTGTTCTGGTCACCATAATACAAAAAAAGATGTTGAGATTCTGGAAAGAGTGCAGAGAAGAGCAATAGAAATGATTAGGGGGCTGGAGGCAAAAATATATGAAGAAGGGTTACAGGAATTCAATATGAAAAGAAGGACTGGGATGGCATGATGGCAATGTTCCAATATTTGAGGTGCTTCTACAAAGATGAGGGGATAAAATTGATTTCCAAAGCACCAAAAGGCAAGATAAGAAACAATGGTTGGAAACTAACCATGGAGAAAAGCAACCTAGAAATGAGAAATTTCCTAACGGAGAGAGCAATCAACCAATGGAATAGCTTGCCTTCAGAAGTTGTGGGTGCTGCCCCATCACTGGAAGCTTTCAAAAAGAGATAGACAACCATTTATCTGAAATGATATAGGGCCGTGGTGGCGAACCTATGGCATGCGTATCAGAGGTGGCACGCAGACCTCTCTCTGTGGGCATGCGCGCTGTCGCCCCAGTCCTAGGCCTTCAGCTGGGTTTTATAAAACCTTTTCACTTTAGGCCTCCTGTGCAAAATAAAAAAAGGTTCAATCAATCAATGAATTTCAACTTCTCGCAGGCAAAAAAAAAAAACATCTCGCAAAGTTGGAATTGATTGATTGAACTTTTTAGTCCCACCCAGTCTGCCGTTACCACTGCAGCTACACCCACCCAATGGGCCACACCCACCCAATAGGCCACACCCACCCAATGGGCCATACCCACCCAATGGGCCACACCCACCCAATGGGCCATACCACCCAATGGGCCATACCCACCCAATGGGCCACACCCACCCAATGGGCCACACCCACCCAATGGGCCACACACATCCAATGGGCCATGCCCACCCAGCACACGAAGATACATAAGTGGATTTTGGGTTGCAGTTTGGGCACCTGGTCTCTAAAAGGCTCACCATCACTGATATAGGATCTCCTGCTCAAGCAGGCGATTGGACTAGGAGATCTCCAAGGTCCCTTCCAGGTCTACTATTCTATGTGCTATGCCTCTAGGTCAGTGGTTCTCAACCTGTGGGTCGGGCCCCCTTCTGGGGTCGAACGACCATTTCACGGGGGTCGCCAAACAACGCAGTCCGCCATTTTTTTCCCCTTTTCCTTAGCTGTGCTACTCCCTTTTATTCTATTGGCTTTTGAAAGCCAATAGAATAGACTCTCTTGAAAAGAGTCTAATTCTATTGGCTTTCAAAAGCCAATAGGAATTGTCCAGGCTGTCTCTGCCCTGCTGAGCGCGCCAAAAGTCCCATTCTGCAAACTGTGCTGCACCAGTTGAGTAGTCCTCGACTTACGACCGATTGAGTAGTCCTCAACTTACGACCGGTGGGGGGTTGCGGCATTAAAAAGGTTGAGAATCACTGGACTAGAAGATCTCCAAGGCCCCTTCCAGCTCTACTATTCTATGTGCTATGCCTCTAGGTAATATTTGTCTTGTAAGAACAGCCTCCTGTGACATTAATGTTGGCTATAAAAATTTTTATAGACATTAATATTGTCTCCAAAAATCTACAAAATATTTTGTTTACTCAAAGGACATACAGAAGGAAATTACTTTGCTTTCCGTTCTTAACTCTACTTGTTTAAAGAAACTGCTTCCATTGATGAAGTCTTTGGTGCGGAAAGCTGGGTTGCAAATGACTGCATCAAAATGACAGCAGAAGCCATTAATTTTCTGTTATGTTTTCTGGTGTTAAGAGCTTTATTAATTTAATTGTACACTGTTGAACAACTAGGAGACTTGACATGACTGCACTCAGTTTTCCCCCACTTCATAGCAAGGCTTGTCTAATATGCAGACCAAAGCTTATCATCCACTGAACGATAGGCAAAACCTGGCAAATTGGGAGGACCATTCCTTGAACGCCATCTCTTATTTAGACAGCAATAACGTGAGCAAATCCTCTCTGTTTTTCACATTATCACTTCCCCTTTATTTGCTGCTCCACCTTCCCATAACCACAATGAGTTACTGTCGCTTGTCCCAGCTCCTGCCATCCTTGCAGTTGCAAATGCAAGTAGATGAATAGGTACCCCATATAAGCAGACAGGAAGGTAAAAGTGATCCATGTTTCGCCATGTGCTCTGTGCTGTAGCATGATCACATGACTGTGGAAACGTTTCTGGAAAATGCTGGCTCTTTGGCTTAAGAAATGGAGATGAGCACAGTTGCTTAAAGCTGGTCAAACCTAGAGGGGGACACCTTTATCTTTTTTTCCCCACTTCCCTTAGTCCACTTTTCGTACTTCATGTTTGCATTGTTCTGCACAAGTTTTTGGGCATTTTTACGTTATTTCTTCTTTTACTTCCTGAGCTTTCTGAACAGCTTGAAGACGAGTCATGATCATCTTTCCTCTCATTGGTCTTAAAATGCTGAAAGCTTTCTCCAGCTGATCACAACCTACGGAGCATCTGGCTAGTCTCTTGTCCTACTCCCACATTTGAGCAGTTTCATCATCTGAACTAACAATGCATTTTTGCCTCTGCCCAATTTAAATGGCCAGTGAAAAGCCCTCTCTGTACTATGGTGGCCTGAACCCTTGCATGGAATAATAGCCTACAAAACAGGTTGAGGCCAAATGGAGGAAAAACCACCCAGAAACTCTAGGGGAGATCTATCTTCTATCTTCACAGCCATTTTATTTGCACCGCAGCTGAGCTGGAAGCAAACTGGCTCAGAAACAGTCTAGGAGCAATGCCTGGAAGTATGCTTAATTTCTTTTTTGCTTTCTCTCCAGAAAATCTCAACTGTGTTTCACTTGGCACTTTCCAGTGCAACCTATTAGCCTTAACAGTTTTTCTTGGGAATATGACCTTGTTCTACAGCACGAGGTGTCAAACTCGATTGCGTCACGTGACATATTGTGACATATCATGACTTTTTTGCCTCTGCAAAAGGCAAACCTATAATTTCCAATGTTTTTTTTTTACTTTAATTGATCCTGGAAGTAAAACAAGTAACCTGGGGTTACCGTATATGCCGGCGTATAAGGTGACCCGGCGTATAAGAAGACCCCCGACTTTGGCGCCGAGTCGCATGCCTAGAAAGTCGTCTTATATGCCGGAAACTACCAGTATTTCCGGCGTATAAGACGACTTGGCGTATAAGAAGACCCCCGACTTCGACCCCGATTTTAACCTTTGCAAAACTCGTCTTATACGCCGGAATATACGGTAGTTGAGTCGGATGCTTTTGTCTGTTTCTGTGGGTAAGAAAGAGAATGTGGGTACAACAATGAAATGCCACTTCTTTCCTTAGGGATCAAAAGGTTTTAGCTGTCAGCGTTATCTTCTCTTTCCTTTCTGATTCTATCATATGGGAGGTGTCCCGAGTAGCAGATAATTCTAAAATCTAGAATTATCAGATCATTGCACTGCTCTTTGTTCATTCTCCCGAGAGTTACATCGCTCCCTGCATTTATGGTGCTTAACCCTAGGAAATACCAAGGCAGGTTTATGTTGCATGTAAGAAGCTAGAGGAATTGATGTCCCCTGCTTGACTTCCTGAAAAAGTCCTGGCTAGCATGACTACAGAGCATTATGGCTTGTTTTCTTATACAGAAGCCAATGTGCATCTGTCATGCCATGCTTCAACAGGGCTGTTTTGTTCTGTAAATGTTCAGTTCCAGTATCGTACTGCACTGCCATCATGGACTGGAACCAATAAAGGACTCTCGGGATGTCCTGGATGACACCTGTCCCCCCCCCCCAAGTGCTAAGTACTCAGTGCAGAAACTCATCATGCACTTCCTTTCTAATGGCTGGGATTTCTAAGCAAGGAGTTGTAGAGTGCTGTCAAGGTCAGCAGATTTGGGTTCACTGAAAGGTCACGATGATTTGAATTACTACTGCTGTCTGCTCTTTCTCCTACTGATTGATCTCTGCTCTAGAGCACCGGCAGGACATGATGTTCTTGTTGTGTGCTTAAGCAGCATTGTGTCCCTAGAAGCACTGTTTTTGTGTGCAGGTGGCCCTTGTGTGATGGGGTCTTGAATGCCCTAAAGAAAAGCAGGGTAGGTGGCAAACATATAAAATGGCAACCAGTGAAATATATTTGTCCTTTGATTTGCCCTACGAATAGGAAAATGTCCCAACATGCTATAGATTCTACAAATAATGTTTAAGTGTATCTGCTTTTACTAACTACACTGCTGCTATCCTATACTCATGCCAGCTAAGTTGGTTTAAGAAAATCCTGTCCAGGATTTTGGAACAGGTTCAATCCAGCTGCTGCACTCTCCACTTGGACAATTGTCTGATTTTGTGCCATTCTACCTTTCTGTCCCATGTTGGTGGGTCTTCCTGGATATATACTATATAACTTTACATACAATAGGTATATACCACAAACATAAACTGATATTTTACCATGAGCGCTATAGCTCTACAATGATGACTACTCTTGCCCTGTAATTAAAATTTGCAGGTTCAAAATTGGTAGGTGTGTTTATTTATTTTTTTCTTTCCTTGAGCTTCCACTTTTCCCTGTATGTTTTTTTTTTAAAAAAAACTCCTGTGGTTTACTGTTTTATCTTTTTTTTGGGGAGTCACCAGAACTAGAACAGTTTCACCTGCAGTACTGCAATAACCTATACTGTAAGTTAGTGACCTATAAGGCCCAACTTTCTTCTTTTATTGGTCAAGCTGGCTGAAACTGGTGTAAAACTGTAGTTCAGTTACATCCAAGAGCTTTACATTGCCCGCCATAGTTTTACGTGTATTTCAACATTCTTCTCTCTTCTACAGGAAATCCTCTGTTAACAGACTACTTGGAGAAGGATTGTGCACTAAAGCTGAATAGTGTTTGGCCTGTGACTATGATCTTATATTTTAATAAACTTAAAATTTTGAAGTAGAATTTTCGTTAAATCTGAATTGTCATTTAATCTGGCATTGGAGCAAATCTGAATTGGAGCAAAAGGGCAAATGGGATTTAATTGTGTATAAAAAGATAAGAAGACAATGGGATTTTACGCATGTGCAAATGATCTAGTGCTTTACTTAACATTTGTTAGAATGCATTTTCTGGAAATTTTAAAGGAAGTGATAAAAATCATTTCTGGCGTGGAGAAAAATGAAGATTTGTGGAAAAACTGAAATATATTCACTACTTATTTTAGTACTTTAGTATTTATAAAGTTTAAAAGTATAGTTTGTTTAATCATAATTATATATTTCTTCATTGACTTTACTTTTATATATTTTTTAAAATTTATGTTGCAGTGGAGCTAAATCCTAATGAACACAAAAGGAATGGAGCATCTCTTAATTTTTTGCCTTTTAAAAGCAGGCACTTTTAACCATCAATACTGTATTGAAGTTCAACAACAATAGTAGGTTTTTGTATTTTGGAGTTTATCTCCCTAGATAGTAATAATTTTCAGAAAAAGAGCTTTGAAGAAAAGGGGAACCAAAGCTAAGATTAGACATATTGCTATACGAAACAGTCTTTAAAGCCTCATTTTATTAATCTGAACTTCTAGAAGTAGTTTCTATTTTCCTGCTTCTTATCATTTATCATTTATAATTTTCCGGAACTCATTCATGCTTTCATATATTAACTATTTCTGGTTTCGCAAGCATGTTACTAAATGTAGATGCTCTTATTTCAGATTATAAACATTTAAGCATGATTTACAGTATTTGCATAGCAACAGATGGAATAGGATATAAAAGAAAAAGAAAAGGGAATCCTGGTTTTGAAAACATGAATAGTTTACAAATCATGTTCAAACTTTACTATTTTTCATTTGAAAAAGAAATCAATGCAAAGCAAAAACCAATCTCCTTAAAAATACTTGTTGTGTCTCCTATTCCCCCAACCCCATCTCTTCCCATTATTTTCTGTGTCTCTATTGCCTTAAATTTGTAAGATGAGCTTCAAGTTGCCCATCTTCCATGTTGAAAGAAAAGATGGCTGCAGAATCATCGTACTTTTTGTCAGGTCTAAAAATGAAAACAGCACAAGACCAAATTCTGTAGAATATCTTGAAACAGCTTAAGGAAAAATGTTTCTTCCTTCCAATGGTTTTGCTACCTTTGGCATTTTCCCAGTGGTGGGATTCAAATAGGTGAACAACCGGTTCTCTGTGTGGATGCCGCTTCCGGAAGTCCATTCTGGGCCTGGGCAATGAAAAATTAGCTACTGAACTGGTGCGAACTGGCTGAATCCCATCACTGCATTTTCCTGATTTCTTTGCTTTTACCCTGCCACCATGATGACTGTTGTGCTACTCTCGTGGGAAAATGGGGAAAGAAAAGGAGCGGTGAATTAAAATTGGTGATTTTTTTAAATCATGAAATTGATGTGTCTCTCTGAAGGCATTTTCCAGGGAAACCACTCTTCATTGTAATTCTTTCGCGTTTTTTTTTTCTTACCTTGAAAAACGTGCAGGACAGAAGGAGCACAGAATCCTATTTCTGACATCTCCCTCAGGTAACAACTGTCAAAGTCACGGGCTGGTTTAGCTAGTAAATATACAGTATGTGGCCAGATTAGTTCCCTTCTATGTAAATGAAATATAATTTTTAGTAGGTTTTGATGCACCTCGGGTTCTGCACGCTTGCATCACACCCAGTAGTAATAACCCAAGACAAGAGGATTCCAACTTCAGCCATATTCTTTACCATTCATCCTCTCTTTCTCCCATTAGCCTTCTTGAAAAGCACACTAGATAAGGGGGCCTGGTCAGTTCCTTACCAGCATACATTAATGAGATACATAAAGATTAATCCAGCCATGGCCCAAGCAGTTCTACAAAGGAAGGCAACAGCAGTCTGCCATGAGCAGTGGCTCAGGTAATTGGTTTAGCTACCTGGAAGCAATCTCTACTCAGACAGACAAGTAGTAAAGTCTCTTCCTTGAGGCTATTTCCTTTGTCTTTTCAATTGCTTTGCACATCCACGTAAGAGGGAGAAAAAGAGAAGGGGGGGGGAATGTTAATTTGTGAATTAATAGCTTTTCTCACCAGAATTGTAAATTCAAATGTCATCTCACATGATGATACAGCGCATAGGCTTCTGAGAAAGAAATGATAAATCCTCCTTCTTCCCCCGCCCCAACATACACGCTGACATACATTTGGCTTCCCTGCTCAAGAGACAATCATGTAGGGCAAAACATGCTCCTTTTAATTTGTAGTAACAGTACAACAGAGACTGTAGGGATGGCTGCTATCCACTCGTCCTCCCTAAGAGAACCTGGGCGACTTTAAAGTTGTACCTTTGTTTGTTCATTTCATATATGCCTGAGAATGAGTCCAATTCTTTCTATGTCCACCTACAATAACAGCATATTTGGGGAATGGAAAGAGAAGGTCTCTTTCAAAATGGTGCTACTGCAGTACTCTGGTAATCAGGTGAATTAATGATCCTGAATTTAAAGTGAATGCTGATGTCTTGGACTTCTAGCCTGTCTTGCAAAAGGGAGAAAGCCTTTATTGTTTCAGAGAAGGAGGCGGGCAACATTAAGAAAGATTCATGGATGGAGACTGAATATGCAATTTTCTTTCACCAAGAGCTGTGCCTGGCCTAAATTTTCTCCCGTTTCCCCATCTCTGTCTTATCCAGCCGTCCTACCATCCTTCCAATTCTTTCCAGAAAATTACCTTCAAAATTGAATTCTACTTTTACAAACAAATATAATGGGAACATGAAAAGAAAAAGGTAAGCCAGCACAATGATGAATTAAGGTTGTCAGAAGCTCTTCTAGTCATCTTTGTTTTGTTTTACATGCCAATCAGGCCTTTGCTGCTGTTGTGGTGCTTATGGTTCACTTGTTTGAATCCCTGTATTGGGAACAGATTACCACTGGTTTATGAATCTACAATAAAATACCACTGACTTTTCTTCACAATCTCATAATGGAATTTAGGGTGCAAGTTTTCATTCTGAGTTTTAGTAACCTGGGGCATCTATTTCTACCTTGTTTATATGACCTGGATGGCAATTCTGCTTCCTTGATAAGATGTGCTCTATATAGATTCTTATAACTGAAATAATCTTCCCTACCTTGGGGTCTTCCAAATGAGTTGGGGCCGCAGTTCCAATAATACCTGGCAATTCTGAGAGTTGGATAAGATCAAATTGGGAGGGAAAATCAAAAACGTTCCCTCCTTCAAATACAACAGGATCAAATCAAAGGAAATTGTAGACAGAGGTTCTTAAAAGATTGCCTGAACACATCTTCATTTAAATGGTTCAGTCATTTGGGTTTATTCATCAAATTTGATTACTGGTAATCAATTCCAGGGCTTGGGAATCATCACACAAAATACAAATATGGAGTGTGATAAAGCTGTTACAGGATAGATCTTCTTCAATCTCAAAAAGCAGGAAGAAAAAGAAGATTCGTTTTCAAAAAGACACAGCGTTGGTGAAATACAGAGATTGCTGGGGTATGCACTGCAGTGTTTAGATCTATTTTTTTCCCCAGGGAACAGTGTAACTGGCAAATCAGCCAAAACTGATAACATATATTTCTAGTCTCCGCTCTATTCATTCTGAGCCTTTGCTTTCCTGACCTCATCTTTGCAGTTTCGGGCTCCCTGCTGATATTCTACCTTAGTTTTGTGTCCCTCTTTCCGTTTTTTTGTACTTGTCCTTTTTGTCTTTCAGTTTATCAGAGAGATCTTTGTGCAACCATGCTGGTTTCTTCTTGGATTTCTTGTTTTTCTTTTTCAATGTATTATGCTGGACTGAGCTTTTAGGATCTTCTTGAGTTGTTTTCCCCTTTAGGATTTTCATCCATGGAATTTTTCTTAGTCTCTCTCTGAGTTTGTTAAAATCAGCTCTTTTAAGACACTGGCTGGATTATGTTTTATTGCTTGTGTTTGCATTATATTGAATTCCAATATGACATAGTCACTCTCACCCAAAGTTCTGGCAACTTCAGCTCCCTCTTATACCTTTTCCTCTAGTTCCTTCCACTACCTTTTGGATGACAAAGTTGTTAACTAGGTTGGTTAGGAATCTGTTTTCCCACTTGCTGCAAATTTTGTCTCCCAGTTGATATCAGGATAGTTAAAGTCTCCCATTACTACTATGGTATGTTTCCTTCATACATTTGTTAGTTGTTTAGCAAAACATTCATCTTTTTCTTCTGCTTGGTTGGGTGGTCTGTAATATATACCTATAGCAATGTCATTCTTTTTTCCTTTTATATTGACCTACGTAGAGTCTAGGACAGTGGTTCTCAACCTTTTTAATACCGCGACCCCCCAACCGGTCGTAAGTCGAGGACTACTCAACCGGTCATAAGTCGAGGACTACTCAACTGGCGCAGCACCGTTTGCAGAATGGGACTTTTGGCGGGCTCAGCGGGGCAGAGACAGCCTGGACAATTCCTATTGGTTTTTGAAAGCCAATAGAATTAGACTCTATTCAATAGAGTAGAATAGAATAAAAGGGAGTAGCACAGCTAAGGAAAAGGGGAAAAAATGGCGGACTGCGTTGTTTGGCGACCCTCGTGAAATGATCGTTCGACCCCAAATGGGGTCCCGACCCACAGGTTGAGAACCACTGGTCTAGGAGGTTTTCATCCTTGAATTTCTGTACAGATGTAGTGATCTTTTATATATAATGCAACTCCATCTCCTCTTTTGTTAGGTCTGTTTATTTTGAATAGTTTGTATCCTTCCACCAGTACATTCCAGTCATGAATTTCATCCCAACGTGTTTCTATAATGGCAGCTATATCATATCTACCTTCATGTACTAGTACTTCAAGTTCATCCTGTTAGTTCCCTAAATTTTGAGCATTAGTGTATAGGCATTTAAATCCTTTATGGATTTTGAGTATGTTTCTTATATCTCCTACTTTGTAGTTGGGTTTTCCATCATTTCCATCACTCTCTACGTCATTGTCTTCTCCTTCTTCTTCTTCTTCTCCTTCTCCTTCTCCTTCTCCTTCTCCTTCTCCTTCTCCTTCTCCTTCTCCTTCTCCTTCTCCTTCTCCTTCTCCTTCTCCTTCTTCTTCTTCTTCTCCTTCTCCTTCTCCTTCTCCCTACTGAATCCTACTGAATCCTAATATTAATCCTAATGAACAAGGAAGATAAGGCTGAAGAGATAAAACTCCTGGAAATTTTGGAAGAAGTGGACATCAGTTTGGGGATTCAAGATAATATAGGTAGAAATGTTAGCACAGTGAAGAAATTGGAGCATACTGGAATAATGGGCAAAAATCCTCAGGTCAAGGAAGTCTAAGAATTTCTCAGGAGTAAAACACTTGAAGTGCAAGCAATCGCCATTATGCTGACAAAAAAGATGGAAAGCAGTTTAAAAAACATTTACAGGTGCACAGGCAGCTTTTGACTGAGCTAAGAGCAAACTGTATCAGAAATGAAAGATTCACCAAAGAGGTACCCCACCAAGTAGCTAATATTTTGTGGAGAAGCTAGAAAAGTCCAAAAGGAAATTATACTTGTAAATAAATCTAAAAGCAAAAAAGCAACTGCTACCAGTTAAAGGGAAAGAGCAGTCCTGAGGCACTGAGAACATAGTAGTATATTAACATCATGGAGAGAAGACTGATGTTTTTAACTTTGCAAGTTTAGTTACCACCTAGCTAGGGAAGGGATGCTGAGATCAAATAAATAACTGACAAAATGCTTGACAGTACTACCATTAGACGGATTCAGAGCTGGTTGGACAGCTATATACTATACTATATATGCTGACAAGTACGTGTCAGTGGCTCCTGATCAAGGGGTATACACAATACTTCATTATCCGCCTTTGTGCTATTTAGAAATGACTTGGCTGAGGTTTTTAAAAGTATAATTATCATATCTGGGCTCAGCACACCTTACAGAACAATATCAAGAAAATCCTGATGGGCTGGAGTAGTGGTCAGCAAGATTAATTTTACTAAGGGTAAACGTAAACTCCCACATAGAAAAAAAATCAAATATGATGGTGGATTACCGACTGAATATGAGCTAACTATACGAAGCTGCTGCAGCCATACCAGCTCGAAATAGCTATACCAGTCCCCCTTTAACTCTTTGTTAGCAAACTAAAAATTTAGCGAATACAAATGATGTCGCAGTAGCGACTGCTGCCTGAGGATAGCTCTAGATTAAGCTGATACAGGCAAAAGATTTCTTCCTCCCATATTTGGACTGACAGATGTATTACATATATATATATATATATATATATATATATATATATATATATATAGATATATATATATATATATATATATATATATATTTTAAAAATAACGTTAAAAATCGAAGAATAACGATTCCTGGGTATATACATAGTGATAAAAAAGGCGTTCACCAGGAGATAAAAACAATACAGTTTTAATAGATAAAAACAAGCTTTCGATGGCTAGGAATCTGCCATCATCTCAGGGTACAAACCAACCGGTAAGGAAATTTGCTTATGAGTAAGTTTCCTTACCAGTTGGTTTGTACCCTGACGATGATGGCAGATTCCTAGCCATCGAAAGCTTGGTTTTATCTATTAAAACTGTATTGTTTTTATCTCCTGGTGAACGCCTTTTTATCACTATATATATATTTGTTTTCTGAAGTTTTCATGGGTGTTTGTATGTAGGTCTTTGGTTGTTTGGGTTTTCTCCCGCGTAAAATTGGAAGTGTCTTGGCGACGTTTCGACGAAGTCCCATTCGTCATCTTCAAGCTGGTGTTTTCAGCTTCGTGCTCGAAGCATGAAGCAAACATGAAGCAAACTGACACCCTCCATGAAGAGGAGACACAACCACGAACGAGAAGCCAAAAAATAGCAAGGCAGCCCAAAATCTTAAACCCCTCTGCAACTCAGACTAACCTGAGCACAACCAAACAGAACACTCCCCCAGCCAATCAGAGCACAGCCAAGCCCCTAACCATTCAGAACACACCTCCACCCAATCAGAACACAGCCAAGCTCCCACCCAATCAGTTCATACCCCCACTGGCAGTTAAAAGGAAGAAACAGCTAAGACCACACATTGCTGCTCAAAGCACGAAGCTGAAAACACCAGCCTGAAGATGACGAATGGGACTTCGTCGAAACGTCGCCAAGACACTTCCAATTTTACGCGGGAGAAAACCCGAACAACCAAAGACCTACATACAAATACCCGCGAAAACCTCAGAATATATATATATATATATATATATATATATATATATATATATATATATATATATATATATATATATATATATATATAATTGCTAGGGAAGGAAGACATATGTATTCTCTTAATTTTAAAAACAATGGTGCTATGATAATTTTTATTGAGTTTTAATCCTTTATTGTCCTGTTAATGCATTGCATATTTCATATAATATTTTAGTATATGATTATATTACTGTTTAATTAAACAATTTAATTGAAAATTTAATGTACAGTGCTTTGGGAGTTTTAAAGAACAGATGTACAAAAATATGTTTTAAAAAGCACACAAATAAATACTCTAGGTATCAGTAAATAGACTGGAATGGAGTTCTTGAAATAAAATTGGTGCATGTATATATTTAAGCCATGAAATATTAAGAAATGGAAAGATACCGATACTCCTTCCATTCCCTCCCCCATCCTGTCAGAACTTATCCTTTCCCCCACCATTCAGTCACAACTGATGAAGCTTATTGGATGAGAAGCAAAATGTCTTCTTCCTCAAGGAGAAAAAAACCCAGTCCAAATTGCCTTTTGAAAAAGCACCTGGATGACTGAGAATCTCCACAGACATACCACATGATATTAAAATCTTAGATATGTCCCACCTTTTTCACGGTCTGCAATTGCACAAAGACACAGAGACAGATGGCCAGGCTGCTTATTTCCATGTCTGTGTTACTAAATCTTTTACCTCAGCCCTATTCCACTTTTCAGGGAATAACCTTCATGAAACGGAGGGCCTTACCATAGTAACCATAGTAAGCCAGCTGTCTCAGATGGAACATTGGGAGGGGAGGTAATGAGCCATACATGCCCATTCGTGGTATACAGAACCACCATTATAATTGTGCCCACAAGCTCATAGCTGACCAGTCAAAATGGCTGAAGTAAAATTTCAAGGAAATGATGCTCATTGGGATGCAGATCCCTTGTATAATGCTGATGTGATCCTGAAAAGCACCTATCACAGTAACAGCAAATAATATAGGCAGTGATTGTAAACTTAAACGGTTTTTATACACTTTGATTTGCAGCAAAGAGGCCTAGCTAGTCATGTTTTCTAGGGACACTGAAATTATAGTATTAATGTATAACTTGGAAAGCTGCCCCAAAGATAGAAGAGGAAATTATTTAAAAAGAAATACAAGGGGCAGGCAAGAAGGTAGAACATCTTCCCTTAGGAGGACTTAAGAGCAGATAAAAATAATGCTATTTGTCTCTCTGGGACTAATAAAAGCAATATCCCCCTCCTCAGAACATCATCATGTTTTATTTGCTGAACTTATAAGACCAAGTTTAATATGTGTTTCTTTAATCAATTGGCCTAGCTAATTTAAAAATATTCCCTATCCTGACAAAAGATGCCAGTCTTCAAAAATCTGTCTAAACCATTGATCTAAGTAAAGAAATGCTGATGAATGTCAACCAGATGCCACCAATAAACCAATGCAAACTATCTGCATTTTCTGGTATTTCTGGTTCCTAAAAGCACATGTTTGCATTTGGATGAACCCACTGAGTAAAAAGCACTATTATATAACTGTATAATTGTGTATAGGTGTGACAATGGACAAAACAATGCACCAGTGTATCTCACAGAATCAGAGTGGAAAGGCCCTTGTAGATCATCTAATCAAACACCCCACCCAGTGAAGGAATTTATTACAACAGCAGTGAATTTATATCAGTGGGAATGAACACAAACATTTCATTTTAATGTACACAACTAACAGTGTGAAAGAGTTTCCGACTGAAATAATGATCCAGTACATGCATTTATTTATAGTAAATAAATTATATAAATATAGTATATATTTATAAATATATTTATACATAAATTATATAAATATAGTAAACAAATTAGTTGAAGGTAGGACGTTCAATTCTTAGGGAAACAGAAACTATAGTCTGCAAACTGGAGAGTCAATCTAGGTAAATATGTCATCTCCCGGGAGCAAAAATCAAAGATGTAATTGAAAACCTTATTAAAATAATCAGTGCCGTAGAGTTCTACCCCTTTTTTCTCCTACATGTGGGGACAAATGACATAACAATGAATCTGGAAACAATATCAAGAGATTATGAACAGCTAGGGAAGAAAGTTAAAGAATTAGGAGCATAAGTGGTGTTTTCATCTATACTTCCAACAAAAGGCCAACATCCAATGAGTGAGCCAAGGATTTTAGAAACAAATCACTGGCTTAAAAACTAATGTCATCAAGAGAACTTCAGTTTCCTAGAACATGGTCTGCATTACCTACATAAAGGGCTCCTTGACAGGAATAGACTGCACTACACAAGAACTGGAAAGAATATATTCAGAAAATGACTGGCTCATCTTATCACAAGGGCTTTAAACTAAAATTGATGTGGGAGTGTGGCCAATCTTCACAACCTTTAGAACCTAATTCCAAGCAAAACCCACTAACCAATCATGTAAGGACATAGGAAAGAAAGAGAAAGAAGAAAAACTCAGGTGCAATGTAGAAGATATAGGAAGCATGCCCAGGGTCAGCTTAAATGCCTCTACACTAACTCTCAAAGTTTAGGGAAAAAATAGGGTGAACTTGAAATACTAGCACACAAGGGCAAGTGTGATATAATTGCCATTATAGAAACTTGGCCGGATGAAACTCATGACTGGAATGTACTGATAGAAGGATACAAACTATTAAAAAAAAAAACCAGACCTAACTAAAGAGGAGGTGGAGTTGCATTATATGTTAGAGATCACTTCCTCTCTACAGAGATGCACACAATAAAGCACGAAAACCTTCTAGAATGCATACGTGTCAACATACAAGGAAAAAAGAATGACATTGCCATAGGTATACACTACAGTCATCCAACCAAGCAGAAGAAATACATGAACTGTTTGCTAACCAATTAACCAAGATATGTAGGAAACACACAACAGTAATGGGAGACTTTAACTACCCTGACATCAACTGGGAGACAAACTCTGCAATAAATGGGAGATCAAACACATTCCTGACTAAGTCAGCTGACAACTTCATCACCCAAAATGTAGAGATGGCAACCAGAGGGACGTCTATACTAGACCTTATTCTTACCAACAGAGAAGAAGTGATAGAGGGAATTGAAATTGCAAGAACTTTAGGGGAGAGTGACTATGTCATACGAAATTCAATATAAAACAGACACAAGCAATAGAACATAAGCAAATCAGTTTTAGATTTTCAAAGAGCTGATTTTAACCAATTCAGAGAGAGCTTAGGAAGGATCCCATGGATGAAAATCTTAAAAGGGGAAATCAACTCAAGAATCATGGGAAACTCTGAAAAAAAAGGTTATAAAAACCCAGTCCATTCAAAAAACACTGAAAAAGAAAAACAGGAAAACCAAGAAGAAACCAGCATGGTTGAACAAAGAACTCTCAAACCACTAAGAGAAAAAAAGGACACGTACAAAAAACTGAAAAGAAGGATGCATAACTAAGGCAGAATACCAACAAACAGCTCGAACCTGCAAAGATGAAGTTAGGCTTTGAATGAAGTAAAACTTGCAACAAATGTTAAAAACAATAAAAAAAAGTTTCTTTCTACACATAAAAAACAAGAAAAAAGTTAAAGAAACAATTGGTTCACTAAGGGGAGAAGAAATGGCAAAGAAGTATCAGACAGTAGAGAGAAAGCATAACTGTTTAATTCATTCATCGCATCTGTCTTCACATTAAAAAAAACACTACTCAACTTATTAAAAACAGAACCATAAATGGCAGGATAGGAATGCAAATTAAAATATGCAAAAAATAAGGTAACAGAACACCTGTCAGTTCTAGATGGATTCAAATCACCAGGTCCTGACGAACTATATCCCAGAGTTCTGAAGGAATTGGCAGATATGATTTCAGAATCATTGAAACATATCTTTTAAAGTTCTTGGATCCAGTTCTGAGGACGGGAAAAGAGCTGATGTGGTCCACATCTTCAAAAAAGGAAAAAGGGGGAAAAAAAACAGATCTAGGAAATTGCAGACCAATCAGCCTGACATCAATACCTGGGAAGATCTTGGAAAAGATAATCAAGCAACAAATCTGCAAACACCTAAAAGCAAACAATGTTATAACCAGTAACCAACATGGGCTCATCAAAAATAGATCATGCCAAACAAATCATATTTCATTCTTTGATAAAGTGATCAGTTTAACAGATCAGTGAAATCCTGTGGACAGAGTATACTTTGATTTCAGTAAAGCATTTGGTAAAGTAGACCATAATTTAGTTCTTGGCAAGCTAGTAAAATGGGGGATAGACAGCACCACTACCAGTTGGGTTTGTAACTGGCTAACAAATCATATTCAACAATGGAACTACATCCACATGGAGGAAAATAAGCTGGCAGGAATAGCCAACTCCTCCGAAGACAAGTTCAAGATCCAAAAAAATCTTGGCAGACTTGAACACTGGGCTCTATCTAACAAAATGAGATTCAACGTAGATAAAAGTAAGGTTCTACACTTGTTACCTTCTGGGAGGGGGCTTCGTGGTATCCAAAGCAGAACATCCAGATTCAGTCACAGCTTTGTTCCATACAGTATTAACCTTGTGAACTCTCAGGCTTCCTCCTTCCGTTATGTATTCAAGATGGACAGTGAATAATATTCATATGTTACTTATATGTAAGGGTGTAGGTCTATACATATGTTGTATATAATATGTTTTAAATGTGTGTTATTATGCGTACACTTTGAGAGGAAGCAACTAAATTTCATTTTTAATGTGTGCCCTTGTGCCCACAGGAAAAAAATGACAATAAATGTTATCTAATCTAAAATCTAATCTAATCTAATCTTAGGCAAAAAGCCAACTGTATAGGTATATGCTAGGTGAAACTTGGCTTAATGCCAGTAACTATGGAGTCCTAATGGACAATCACTTAAATATGAGCCAACAGTATGGGTCAGCAGCCACAAAAACCAATGCGATCCGAGGCTGCATTAATAGAGGGATAGAATCAAGATCACATGAAGTTCTAACACTACCTAGTAAGACCACACTTGGAATACTGCGGCCAGTTCTGGTCACTACAATATAAAAAAAGATGTTGAGGCTCTGGAAAGAGTGCAGAGAAAAGCAACAAAGATGATTAGGGGGCTGGAGGCTAAAACATATGAAGAATGGTTACAGGAATTGGATATGTCTACTCTAGAGAAAAGGAGGAGTAGGGGTGACATTATAGCACTGTCCCAATATTTGAGGGGGTCAAACTATTTTCCAAAGCACCAAAAGGCAAGATAAGAAACAATGGTTGGAAACTAACCACGGAGAAAAGTAACCTAGAAATGAGAAATTTCCTAACGGTGAGAGCAATCAACCAATGGAAGAGCTTGCCTTCAGAAGTTGTGGGTGCTCCATCACTGGAGACTTTCAAAAGAGACTGGACAACCATTTGTCTGAAATGATATAGCAGGGGGTTGGACTGGAAGACCATCGGGGTGCCTTCCAACCCTATTATTCAGGTAAATTCAGTCTATTCAGTTTCATTTATAGGATTGCCGGGAGAAAAAAATTTCAAAAATGTATCCTTGCAGAACTTGTCCTCTCCATAACCTCACTAACAACTCCCTTTTTGTTTTGCATATGCTTTCCAAGATGGGTTTTCAAATATTTTCAAATCACACAATCTGTTAGTTTAAAAGAAAGAAAAAAAAATAGAACCTGATCACGGAGCCACCTTCTAAGGCAGTGGTTCTCAACCTTTTTAATGCCGCAACCCCCAACCGGTCGTAAGTCGAGGACTACTCAACCGGTCGTAAGTCGAGGACTACTCAACTGGTGCAGCACCGTTTGCAGAATGGGACTTTTGGCGGGCTCAGCGGGGCAGAGACAGCCTGGACAATTCCTATTGGCTTTTGAAAGCCAATAGAATTAGACTCTATTCAAGAGAGTCTATTCTATTGGCTTTCAAAAGCCAATAGAATAAAAGGGAATAGCACAGCTAAGGAAAAGGGGAAAAAATGGCAGACTGTGTTGTTTGGCGACCCCCTTGAAATGGTCGTTTGACCCCAAATGGGGTCCCGACCCATAGGTTGAGAACCACTGTTCTAAGGATAAAAACTTGGCTGCAGCCATCTACTTTTTGTGCCCAGAACTCCACTGACTTCCCACCGAAGTGAAGGGTTCTACAGAGTGTTGTTTGAAAACCCCCATGCTGAGCAACCCAGAGGCTGAGTCTGCACAATCTGTTGGAACGGGGAAGGTTGTTTCTGATACAGCAGCTGAGGTGAATCAAGCCCTTGGGTCAGCAGGCTGTATCAGGCTATTGTGTTTAGCTCAGGGGTAGGCAACCTTGACTCGTGGACTTCAACTCCCAGAATTCCTGAGCCAGCATGGTTCTGCTTGGAAACCTCTCTCTGTCCTCTCAGCATGGCTGGCTCAGGAATTCTGAGAGCTGAAGTCCACGAGTCATAAAAGAGCCAAGGTTGCCTACCCCTGGTTTAGCTGAATAGACTTATTTGCTTGGGCACAACATGTTATGTGGACACAAAAGTCAATTTCTGTTCACTTGGATTTAAAGTATTTTATATCATGTGAATTGAACCAGGGAATATCAAAGACATACACAATTAAGAATAGAGCTGCATTGGAGGTAGAATAGAATGAAGGCCGCTGAAATAACGGGGCCAATTAGAATCCTACTAAATTTCTCTTTTAAAGATTGGACTCTTTTTCACACTTACATCCTTTCCTGCTACTAAGATTCTGGTCTTCTACGATTACAGGTAGTCCTCAACTTACAACCATTTGTTAAGTGACTCCCATAAAATTACAGTGGCCCTGAAAAAAGGGTCTTACGACCATTTTTCATACTTCCAACAGTTGCAGCATCCCCATGGTCATGTGATCAAAATCCAAATGCTTGGCAACTGGCATGTACTTATGACGGTTGCAGTGTCCTGGGCTGATGTGTGATCACCTTTTGGGACCTTCTGGCAAGCAAAGTCAACGGGGAAGTCAGATTCACTTAACAACTGTGTGACTAATTTAACAGCTGCAGTGATTCACTTAACAATTGGGGCAAACAGGTCATAAAATGAGGTAAAACTCATTTAACAAACGTCTTGCTTAGCAATGGAAATTTGTGGTCTACCTGGACTACCTGTAGTGCCAGTAGAGTTAAAATTGGTTCAATACAGCATTTAACAACATGTACCGTCGACCTGCTATGCTTGTAGGTGAACTCTACCTGCTCGATTGAGTGAGAGTTGCTTTCAAAAAAGTATTCTGGATTATGATTATTCAAACTGCTTTCCTACTTTATTCTGAATAGTTTCTCAGCTTATTGGGATTCCAACTAGTTTCCCAAAGGAGTGAGGTGAACCAATAAAAGCAGGAAAAAGCTTTCCCCTACCTTCATCACGTTTCCTCTTCTCACCATTTGATCGAGGAATCCCCAGAATCCCATTAATGGAGTAGGAGCCCACTGGATCATTGGAGGCACTGGAGACAGGAGGGGAAGCTGTACTGGGAACTGGACAAAATGAGAAAGGAAGAGGGCTCAGCAGCTAGGAAGTGACATATACCCCCAGCCTCTTTTGAAGACCTTGCCAAGAGACCAGTTCCAGGTAACCAAGATCCAAAAATACGCGTTTAAGAGGGTCACCCATTGTGAATCACTGTCAAAAATGTCTTACATTTCCTATCTCAATATTTCCAAGTCTCACTAGATTTTGGTAATGGGAAACTCCATTACCAAACTTGGGTATCTGAGGTGGGTGCAGCAGCTGGAGCAGAAATCTGGCAGCTGGTGGAATGGTGCCCCTTCCAGCTAGATCAGGGGTTCTCAATCTTGGCAACTTTAAGACTTGTGGACTTCAACTCCCAGAATTCTGGGAGTTGGTCCACAAGTCTTAAAGTTGAGAACCCGAGCTAGATCTTCCAGCTATTATATTTGGCACTGGGGGTGGAGGAGAGAGATACAAAAGGCATAGGGCCATTTGAGGCCCAAAATTGTGGGAGAGCATGGGTGAACATGTACTTACTCTGTATTCCTAACTGGCTTTATACCAGTGGTTCTCAACCTGTGGGTCGGGACCCCATTTGGGGTCGAACGACCATTTCACAGGGGTCGCCAAACCACACTGTCCGCCATTTTTTCCCTTTTCCCTAGCTGTCCTACTCCCTCTTATTGGTGGCCACACGCACTTGGGGGTCACCACAATATGGGGAACTGTATTATGGGGTCACGGTATTAGAAAGGTTGAGAACCACTGCTTTATACTGTAGCTTCCACTGTAATATTATAGTCCATTTATTGTAATGGAGTTCTTTTTCAAGCAAATCATAGAATCATATGGCTTGAAAGATCTTGAAGTTCTTCTAGTCCAGAAGTAGGCAACCTTGGCTCTTTTATGACTCATGGACTTCAACTCCCAGAATTCCTGAGCCAGCATGGCTCAGTTTGGAAACCTCTCCCTTTTCCCTCAGCATGGCTGGCTCAGGATTTCTGGGAGTTGAAGTCCACGAGTCATAAAAGACTGTTCTAGTCCAACCCCCTGCCCAAGGCAGGAGATCTTATTTCATCATGGAAAACATTGCCCTATGTTTTCTTGAAAACCTCCAGCAAGAGGTTTTGATTGGACAGCCGTTTGTCTGGGATGGAATTAAATCTTTTGCCTTGGGCAAGGAGTTGGACTATAGGAGATCCAAGGTCTTCATTAGAAATGAAATTCTGTTTAAGGAATCCTAAATTAGCCTATCAAATCTTCAGAGGTTTTTGCAGAAACCAAATCATATATATCAGAGGTGAATATTAGATATTTCTCTCTCTCTCTCTCTCTCTCTCCCCCCCCCTCTCTCTCTGTTTTGTTTTAAGAACTGCATAGAGGGATTCCCTGATAATCCATTTGCACTCCTTCTCTCAAGTAGCTTTGGTGATGGGACATAGAGTTCTTTTTACCATGGAGTTCTAGCACAGGGTGGCACAAAATTAGCTTGAGAACTGCAGTTTGTTCAATCCAACATTGACCGGCTATTTTTGGGGAATTGGAGATTTTTCCACGAAAATTTGAATCTCATTTAACCAGCACATTATAAGTCAAGTATATGGTCTAGGGCAGGGGTCTTCAAACATGGCCCTTTTATGATTTGTAGGTTTCATCTCCCAGAATTCCTCAGCCAGCCATGCTGGCTGAAGAATTCTGGGAGTTGAAGTCCACAAATCATCAAAAGGCCAAGTTTGAAGACCCCTGGTCTAGGGTCACTCCACATTTTCTCTTAAGTGTATTCCACTTATTCAGTACACATGAGGACACCACCGATGACACAATTCTGTATATTTTGGTTTTGAATAGTTTGTTTATATATATATTCTGACAGACATATATTTTAAAAACCTATACAGAATATTATTTTATGGTTCAAGAGTATAAATATAAGCACTTTAAATTTTACTAGTGTCATACTAATAAAAATTGTGAGTTGTGAGCCCAATCCAGGACTTACAACTTGTTCTTGCTTTTTTAGAATTACATTTGGGCAGGATCTCAGAATAAATTAAGCTTAATAACTAGTTCAGTAGAGAATTGCAAGCATTTTGGATACATATCCAATTGCCTGATGAGGCAATCCATGCCATTGGCTAACAGCTTTGACTGTCAGGAAATTTCTCTTCATAGCTATTTCTTTACAATATCTACTCCTTAGTTCAGAGCTTACTATCTGGGAAAATATTGAACAAATCCATTCCTTTCTTTATACCGTGTGAACTTTTTTAGGATTTGCAGTTGGCTGACCAATCACACTTAGCATTTGGTCCCCAATGGAACTACATCTACGTGGAGGAAAGCATGCAGTGATAGATGCAGGTGACCAGGTACAGGAATTGAGTTCAAAACACTAAAAATTTATTACATGCTAACTTTACCCACGAATCTGGTCTACTAACGATCAAGCTACATTGGCACTTAATAAAGATTGACCAAATTCACAGGGGACTGGACTTGGGTTTCCTGCGGCCACACAACAATTCCAAACAGATGACACATTTACCCCCAACCTTGGGCTTAGCCTATTCATCTCCTTCAGGTACCTCAAGGTTTTCCCTTGGGCCCAGTGCTCTTCCACATCTTCATAAATGACCTAGGTAAGATGAATTGAAGGGGTACTCATCAAATTTGCAGATACCAAGCTAGGGGGAATTGCTAACACGTTGGAAGATAGACCTAAGATTTAGAAGGAGGTTGACAGACTTGAACGTTGGGCCCTATCCAACTAGATGCAGTTCAGTGATGAGAAGAGTAAGGCCCTACACCTACCTAGAAAAAAAACATATGCACATGTATAGAATGGACAGTACTTGGCTCAACAGTAGTTCCTGTGAGAGGCATCTAGACCACTAGAAAGCATGCAGAGAAGGGCAACAAAGATGATAAGGGTCTGGAGGCCAAATCGTACAATGACCAGCTAAGTGAGTTAGGTATGTTTAGCCTAACGAAGAGAAGGGTTAGGGGTGATATGATAACAGTCTTCCAATATTTGAAAGGCTGCCACAGGGAAGAGGACAGTTGATTTATTCTCCAGAGTAGATGAGGACAGGACAAGAAGCAATGGGTAGAAATTTGTCAGAGGGAGAACTGGAACTAAGGAGGAATTTCCTGACAGTGACAATAATTAATCAATGGAACAGTTTGCCTCCCAGAGGTGTGAATGATCCCTTGCTGGAGGTTTTCAAGAAAAGATTGGACAACCATTTGTCTGGGATGCTATAAGGACACCTGCCTTGCCCAGTGGGATGGACTGGAAGACCTCCAAAGTCCCTTCCAGTCCTATTATTTTGTGATACTGGACCTAGTATTCCAAGAACAGCCTGAAGAAGGCGGAAGCAGGGACAATTATTTCCCACAATTTGGACTATAAGTCTAATGAATATATCCCACAGTAGCCTTGTGAACACATCACACCTGTGAACTACTAAGATACCTAGATCTTTTTCAGATATACTGTACTTGTCTTCTCTGACAGGAGGAAGAAACTGTCAGATTTTGAACATAAACCTTATGCAACTTTCTGGGGGGAAAAAACCCCGGTCTTTCTTGCTGAGCTAACTTTTAGGCACAAAATTTAGTTAATTTATGAGAAGTTTAAAACATAGTGAAGTTGGTTATTATTTTAGTTTTAAATAGATTGAAAACAGTGGTCTCTTTTTGAGCATATTCACTCTACACTCTTCATAAATATCCCCACCCCCTTGGGCAATACACTGAAGTTACGTAGGCACATTATGTCCTACTACACACTTACTAAGATCACCAATAATGTAATAACAAATTGGGGTATCATGGGCAAGGAAATGAGCAAAATATAAATGCCTAGACAACAGATTGTTGTTGTTGTTAATTGCGAAGTCTTGTCCGACCCATCGTGACCCCATGGACAACATTCCTCCAGGTCTTCCTGTCCTCTACCATCTTCTGGAGTCCATTTAAATTCACACCTACTGCTTCAGTGACTCCATCCAGCCATCTCATTCTCTGTCGTCCCCTTCTTCTATTGCCCTCAATCTTTCCCAGCGTTAGGCTCTTCTCCAGTGAATCCTTCCTTCTCATTAGGTGGCCAAAGTACTTGAGTTTCAACTTCAGGATCTGGCCTTCTAAAGAGCAGTCGGGGTTGATCTCTTCTAGGACTGACCGGTTTGAACGCCTTGCAGTCCAGGGGACTCGTGAGTCCTAGTGAGTAATCATTTAAATATGAGCCAATACACTATGGGTGTCATGGTTCCGGCTGAAACTCCCAATGAAGTAAACACACTGGAGACATTCCGATCTCTAATGCATAACTTGATTGGGCTAAGCATTCCAGCACTTAATGAGAAGAAAAACCGCTCTAGCGTTTTGGTGCAAGAACAGTAAATTAAAACTATAGAAACAGTAAATTAAAACTATAGAAACCAAGACTGATGCAAAGAATGAGTTAAGCAGCTCTGCTTTCTCCCTGTTACTTCCTTGCCATCTTCTCTCTTTAGTGGACCTACAGTTTCCTTGACTTTTTTCTTGTTTTTAATATGTTGAAAGAAACTTTTTTTTTATTATCCTTGATTTCTGTTGCACGTCTTTGTTCATTCTGACCCTTTGCTTTCCTGACTTCATCTTTGCATGTTCTGGCTGTCTGCTGATAATCAGCCTCAGTTATGTGTCCCTCTTTCCAGTTTTTGTATTTGTCCTTTTTGTCTTACAGTTTGTCAGAGAGATCTTTGTACAGCCATGCTGGTTTCTTCTTGAATTTCTTGTTTTTCTTTTTGAGTGTTACTGTGCTGGACTGGGCTTTTATGATCACATTTTTCAGTTTCCCACACTTCTTGCATTGTTTTTCCCTTTAGGATTTTTATTCATGGAATATTTCCTACGTTTTCTCTGAATTTGTTTAAATCAACTCTTTTGAAGTTTAAGACTCTGGTTATTTTCTATTGCTTATGTTTGCATTATATTGAATTTCAGCATTCCACCAACTTCAACTCCCTCTATTGCTTCTTCTTGATTAGTAGTAATTAGGTCCAGTATAGCTTTACTTCTAGTTCCCTTCTACGCCTTTTCGATGATAAAGTTGTTGGCTAGGTTGGTTAAGAATCTGTTTGATCTCCCACTCGCTGCAGAGTTTGTCTCCCAGTTGATATCTGGATAGTTGAAGTCTCCCATTACTACTGTAGTATGCTTCCTACATGCATTTGTTAACTGGTTGGCAAAGAGTTCACCTATTTCTTCTGATCGGTTGGGGGGTATACACCTATGTCAATGTCACTTTTTTCCCTTTTATATTGACCCATATACATTCTGGAGGGATTTTATCTTTGATCATGTGCATTTCTGTAGATATATAGTGTTCTCTTACATATAGTACAACTCCCTCTCCTCTTTTTGTAGGTCTGTTTCTTTGAACAATTTGTATCCATCCATCAGTCCATTCCATTCATGGGTTTTGTCCCACCAGGTTTCTGTAATGCCAACTATGTCAAACTGTCCTTATGCACTATTGCTTCTAGTTCACCCTGTTTGTTCCCCAAGCTTTGAGCATTTGTATATAAACATTTAAGACTTTTATGCTTGTCCATGGGTATGTTTCCTGCATCTCTTGATCGTTGTTTGAGTTTTTCTTTTTTTCTCATCACTCCCTACCTCATTGTTTGATTTGTTTTCTTGGGATTTATGACTGGTTTTGTGTTCTAGAGAGTCTAAAGATTGGTCACCCTTCCCCCTCAATTTCAGTTTAAAGCTCTCCTGATGAATTGGGCTAATCTTTTTCAGAGTACATTTTCCCCTGTTTTAGTGAGGTGCAGCTCATCCCTTGCCAAGAGTCCTTCATGTAGGAAATGCAGTCCATGATCCAGGAAACCAAAGTTTTCTTGGCGACACCAACCCTTTAGCCGGTGGTTTATTTCTAGAATACTTTTTTTCCCCTCAATGGGTATTGGCCTTTCGTTCTGATGAGAACACTACTTGTGCTCCTAGCTCCTTAACTTTATTGCCTAGTTGCTTATAATCTCTCAATACTGTACTTAGGTTCTTTGTTGTGTCATTCATCCCAATGTGAAGGAGGAGGATAGGGTAGTAATCTGTGGACCTAATTATTTTGGTTAGGTTCTCAGCCACGTCTTTGATTTTTGCTCCAAGGAGACAACATACCTCCCTGGATTGCATGTCCAGTCTGCAGATGGCTGGTTCTGTTCCTTTGAGACTAGAATCTCCTATCACCAACACTTGCCTTCCTTTTTTTGGGGGGGGGGTGTAGTCTGGGGTGCTTTTCTGTTTATCTCAGGTGTGTTTGTTGATGTGACTCTTTTAGGGATGTTTGATGTGGTTTTTTTGCTAGATGTCTGCATGTTTTCTTTGAGGGGGAAGTTGTGGGTCTGCGTATTTTCATCTAAGGGGAGAGATCGATTGCTCACTTTTAATGGGGCTGCTTCTGGTTGGGTTAGATTGGGCAGAAGGGGTTTGTTAGATGTATGCTGCTTCTTCCTTTGATTGTTGTGTTTCCTTCTATGTGTGACATACCTCCATTTGTCTTCCTCCAAGGGTTTATCAGTAGGGTCAAATCCTATGGGAGTTATTTGTTCATTACTTGGTTCGGTTTGGGTAGAGCTTTATTTTGTACACTGGGGTTTGGCTAGAGTTGCCTCTAAGTCTTACTTTTTCCTCCAGTAGTTCACATAGTTTACATCTAATACATGTATAATTTGGATGTTCTTTGGGCATAAGCCCATGCATGGAACATGTATTGCATATAACAGGGTCATGAGAAATATTACCATTATCTAAATTTAGCTAAATGGTTTGTCATTTAGTTTATTATCTATAAAGAGGCAAACTCCTCTTCCCTGTAAAAAAAAAAATTAGCAAACAAAAGTAGTATTAATCCGTAAAATAATTTTTTTAAAAAAAATATGTTTTAAAAGTCAAGTTGAGAATTAGAACTATTTACTTTTACAGAAAAAAATGATAATGACAATTGTTATAAAAATGCTCAAAATATTAGTGGCTATCAATATTGTAAAGAGCTAGATTAAGATCTTTCACATTATTAGAACAGTGTTTGCACACAAAAGTTGCAAACTCCACATGAAAGAGCTTAGGGAAATAATGATGTGCAAAGAATCAATTTTAAAAGTGTTGGGGTGGGGGAGAGAAACAATGGAAGCCAAACATTGCCAAGAGACAATTTTTTTAGGCCAAATGATATAAAGAAAGTCATTCAATCCTTTTCATCAAAGGATTGCCAGGAAAAAAAATTAGCCACATCAGTTACAATTTCTTAGATGTCCATCTATAAATTGAGTGACTGACCTACTGGCATCAACAGTGGTAGCTAAACTTACAATAAATGTGAGATAACTTTTTTCTGTCAGTTTCCTGGTGAAGAGCTAATTGCTTAAAATCTATTGGGGTTTATATCACTTACTTGAGCTAATAATTCTATTTCCAGAACGTGTTAAGTTTCTGTTTGCATTGTGCCATTTCCTTTCCATGCAGTCAGCATAGACGTGTCTTTCAAAAATAATAGTTGATAGAGGTGCTGCGATAATAGATTGTGCTATTCACGTTAAAAAATATTATTCTTCAAAGCACTGGGTTTTATTCATAGAAAAAAATACAGATAATCAGAACAATTTTAACTTCTACAGAATGATAGAACAAGAGGATCCAGGAACTAAAGTAGCTCTTTGCTATGGAGAGAGGCTCTGTCTACATTATAGCATATTTATCTGGCCCAGCTTCAGAAAGTATTTCTGCTCTAGATCTGTAGTCTTGGAGCAAGCCAATGAGATCTTCAAATTCAATCTGCTGCCCTGTGCAGGAATCTACATTTCAGACCAAGGGCTATCTAGCTTTTACTTTGATATAACCTAACAAAATTAGCTTTTCCCTGAGCCAGAGAGTAAAAGTTATGATGAAGATTTATTAGAGGAAGTTGATCGAGAGCGAGAAATACAAAAGTTACAAGAAAGAGAAAGGTTAGAAAGAGAAGCAAAAGGAAGACTTACAGAGACAAGAAGTATAAAACAAAATAAAAACAAAAAAATAGATCAAGTTAAAAATGGGAGACGTAATTAAGCTCTTTTCTATAAATATTAATGGATTAAATATATCAAGAAAAAGAGTTTAGACTCTTTAAGGAAATTGGATGTAGATGTGATGTATCTTTAGGAAGTTTACATAAAATAGGATTATAGAAAATTACTAGAGAAAGTAAAATTTAGAAACATTATACACAATATTAGTATAAAACAAGAAAGGAGGAATCATTATATATGTCAAAGAAAAATAAAATTAAATAAATATACTTGGATGAAAAGGGGTGAATTTTAATGTTGGAAATAGTATTAGAGTAAAAACAGTATATGCACTAAATAATATGAGAATATTTGTACGATCACCATGCTTAGATGGAATTCCGGTCGAGTCTTATAAAAAATATGAGTGTTACTACAATGAATAATGTTGGATTCCTAGTAAGTAGTAGAATATGAAAGAAGGAAAATGTAAATAAGAAACAATGGGGCAATAAGGACAAATATTTTAAAGAAGAAAGAGGGGGGAAATGTAAAGAATAGAAGAGTACTGTTACAAACTGCTGTTAACAAAAAAGGATATATTACATGTGTATGTGTGTAATGTTTGTTGTGTTTTGTTTTGTTGCTCTAAAATAATAATAAAAAAAGGAAAAAAAATTAGCTTTTCCCTCTTGAACTGCACTTATGGAAAAGAACTTTTTTCTTGTGGTAGAGCCATGTCAGTCTATGGTGGCAAAAGAAATCTGGTGGCCCCTTTTTTCAAGCAACATTGCTTATTAAGAGGCATAAGCTTTATTAAGAGGCAGAGCCATCAGAGGAAGTGAGGTACAGTTCCCAAAAGTTTATGCCTATTAATAAAAGGTGTTAGTTAGACTTTTCTAAACTGTTTTCTAAATATAATTGGAATTTCTTTTTCAGAAACACGAATCTGTCTTAGCCTTTTGATATCCTTTACAGTAGGGGTCCCCAACCCCCAGTCCGTGGACCAGTGCTGGGCTGCAGCATGCCAGCAACTGATCCACACAAACAAGGAAAGCCCCATCTGTGGGATGCAGGCAACGCACAAAACCACACCCCTCTGGTCCGTGGAAAAACCTCTCTCCATGGAATCGGTCCCTGGTGCCTAAAAGTTTTGGGGACTCTACTTCACAGTATTTAAAGAGAGTCATCAGATCATTTATCTATCTTCTCAGATCTAACTATTCCTGGTTTCCTCCAACTCTCTTCCAGACTAGTTCCTATTCATCTGTCTTATCTATCTGAATTCCATTTTTCTTTATTTTTTTCACAGTGTGGTGTCCAAGATTTAACACAAAAACCAGATGCAGTGTGAGCCAATACAAAATGAAGTGGAAAAATAACTTCCTGTGTTTGAGATGTGTTTGAATATTAGTAGCTCAGGTTGGGAGTTGGGCTGTTGGTTTGATCTCCGAGCTTGGCGATTTGGCTGCAAACTTCCTGTGTTTTAGGTAATATATTTTTGTTGATATAAAACTCTATTTGCTTTTTTTGCAATCATATTATTCAAGTCTGCTAAAAAAAAAAAAAGGAACATTCCCAGGATTGAATTTTGTGATATCCCACTTGATATCTATCCTTAGTTTTGATGATGGCCATTGGTGAATATTTTTTGAGGGTGACTATTGGTGATTAGGGGGCTGGAAACTAAAACATACAATGAATGGTTGTAGGAAGTAGGCATGTTTAGTTTAATGAAGAGGAGGACTAGGGATGATGTGATAGCTGTCTTCCAAAATTTGAGGGGCTGTCACAGAGAAGAAGGGGTCAATTTATTCTCCAAAGCACCTGAGTACAGGACAACAAGTAATGGATGGAAACTTATCAAGGAGAGATTCAATTCAGAACTAAGAACAAATTTCATATATATATATATATAATATACGAGTTTGAGAGCATGACACACTTCTTGTTTGGAATTATAGAATTTCAAAGGAGAAAAAGAATATTCAAGTCACTGAGCCTACAATCCTTCCTTTTTAAAGGATTTCAAACAGGGGTTGATCTCTATAATATTTATTTATTTATTTATGAGACTTATATACCACTTTAAGTGCGAGCACTCTCTAAGCGGTGTACACCAGTAAGCAATGTATATATATATTTACATTGCCCCCAACAATCTGGGTCCTGATAAAACTGCTCTGTTTGGAAGTTTTCTAGCAATCAGGTAGAATCTGCCTGCCTGTGACTTAAAGCCATTAGTCTCATGATTTTCACAAAAGAAAACAAGTCTTGGCCATCTTCTTGTGACATCCTTTAAGAAATGTTCAAAGATCTGTCCTTCAGTCATATTTCTCTCAGTGCTAAACATATCCAATTCTTTCAATCTTCTTTCATATAACAATCATCTTATTATCCTCATCATCTTTCTTTGAACTTGTTCCAGTTGGGTTGAATTGTTTTTAAAATGTGTCCCCAAAATGGACTCGGTACTTGGGGTAGGATGAGACTGAAGCAGACGTGAAAATCACATTTTTGTTGATATATCTTAACATTGAATTTAACTTATTATTAAGGTCATTTGATACATTGTACCCTTTTTGTAACTTTTTTTGAGCCACTATTGTTTGCTCATATTCAGTTTGCAGTCTATGTTTTGAATAGGTGCAGAGAAGAGCAATAAGGACTGTAAGCTAAAATGATTTGGACGAGGGGGTAGATGGGGAACTCATCAAATCTGCGGATGACACCAAGCTGGCAGGAATAGCCAACACTCCAGAAGACAGGCTTAAGATACAGAATGATCTGGACAGACTTGAACACTGGGCACTATCTAACAAAATGAAATTCAGTGGTGAAAAAAGTAAGGTTCTGCATTTAGGCAAGAAAAAACAAATGCACAGGTATAGTATAGGGGGTACCTTGCTCAATAGTAGTAACTGTGAGAGGGACCTCGGAGTCCTAGTGGACAATCACTTAAATATGAGCCAGCAGTGTGCTGCAGCTGCCAAAAAGGTCAACACAGTGCTAGGCTGCAATAACAGAGGGATAGAATCAAGATCACGTGAAGTGTTAATACCACTTTACAATGCCTTGGTAAGGCCACACTTGGAATATTGCATCCAGTTTTGGTCACCATGGTATAAAAAAGATGTTGAGACTCTAGAAAGAGTGCAGAGAAGAGCAACAAAGATGATTAGGGGATTGGAGGCTAAAGCATATAAGGAACGGCTGTTGGAATTGGGTATGTCTAGTTTAAAGAAGAGAAGGACAAGGGGGGACATGATAGCAATGTTCCAATATCTCAGGGGCTGCCACAAAGAAGAGTGAGTCAAGCTATACTCCAAAGCGCCTGAGGGCAGGACAAGAAGCAATGGATGGAAACTAGTCAAGGAGAGAAGCAATCTAGAACTGAGGAGAAACTTCCCGACAGTTAGAACAATTAACCAGTGGAACAACCTGCCTCCAGAAATGGTGAATGCTCCAACACTGGAAGTTTTTAAGAGACTGGACAGCCATTTGTCCGAAATGGTATAGGGTTTCCTGCGTGAGCAGGCGGTTGGACTAGATGACCTCCAAGATCCCCTCCAACTTTTTATTATATTATTATTATTATTATTACTATTATTATTACTATTATTATGGTTGAAGGAATTGAGTATGTGTACTATAGTGAAAAGAAGGACTAAGGGTGACATGATAGCATTGTTCCAATATTTGAGGGGCTCTTACAAAGACAAGGAGGTCAAACTATTTTCCAAAGCACCAGAAAATAAGACAAGAAACAAAGGTTGGAAACTAACTAAGGAGAGAAGCAACCTAGAACTAAGGAGAAATTTCCTAACAGTGAGAGCAATCAACCAAGGAAGTAGCTTGCCTTCCAAAGTTGTGGGGACTCCATCACTGTAAGCTTTCAAAAAGAGACTGAAATGGTATAGGGCAGCTATGCTGACTCAGGAATTCTGGGAGTTGAAGTCCATGAGTCATAAATGAGCCGAGGTTGCCTACCCCTGGTATAGGATCTCCT
Organism: Crotalus tigris; assembly: GCF_016545835.1. Lineage (NCBI taxonomy): Eukaryota > Metazoa > Chordata > Lepidosauria > Squamata > Viperidae > Crotalus > Crotalus tigris. The sequence continues at coordinate 217,039 of NW_024100116.1, read as the reverse complement.
GCTCAAGCAGGGGATTGGACTACAGGACTTCCAACGTCCCTTCCAACAGTGTTATTCTATGTTTTATATTCTTTGTTTTTAATAAGTACATCATTAAGCAATCCATACGTTATCTTTTATTCAAGATGAGAGCTCCTTAAATATGCTACATTTAATATCAATAATGTCCTATATTAATTTCCAGGCCCACTTTCCCACATGATTTCTCTTTTTAAAAGGTTTAAAAATCCAAATGTCTTGAATATTTAGTTGAAACAAATAACAATTTACTTCAGCTATTTCCTTCATATAATCTGTGTACTAGGAAACTCTTGAGTTGGATCTCATGCACTAAATTGTGAATTTGGTCGTAGTGTTCCTCATGCTTGTGCGGTATTTCATTTTCAAATGGCTGTATTGCTGCTCATGTTGGCTCTTCTGCAAACGATGGCTATAAAACCTTTTCTTCTTTCTGGCATTACCTAAGCTTTATTTATATAAGAATCCCACTGTTATGGCATTTTAATGCCATAAAATATGACTTTTAGGAAAAGCATGTACAGATAGCCCTCAACTTACAACCATTCATTTACTGATCATTCAAAATTACAACAGCTCTGAAAAAAATGACTTATGATCATTTTTCATGCTTATGACCATTGCACCCTCCCCGTGATCAAGTGATCAAAATTCTTGACATATATTTATGACAGTTGCACCATCTCAGATCGTGTGGTCACTATTTGTAATCTTCTCAGCCATCTTCTAACAAGCTATGGGGAAATCCAATTTGCTTAATGAACACATGATTTGCTTAACAACTCTGGCAAAACAAAGGTGATAAAAATGGGGCCAAACTCACTTAACAACTGTCTTGCTTAGCAATTGAAATTTTGGGCTTAGTTATGATCATAAGTCATTATGGTCATATGCCTGTACATCCAAAATGACAACAAAACCTAGTGAGAAGCAGCATGTACTATACAGTACACATGAATCAAAATCAAATGTATTTTCCTGTTCCAAATCTTTTTAACATGTTACATATGTTGTTAATTAATGGAAATCTGGTAGAAATCCAGTTATCATACTGAATCTAGTCCTCCGCTAGTGCCTGTCAAGTAGAAGTATTTACATGAAGTCCTCTTAAATTAAAATTGTGGGATATTCTTTAAAGACTCTCTTTCCTTCTAAGAAATGCTATGCTATCTTTTAATTTAATGTTTTCTCCTCTCTAGGTAGGCATGTTTATAATCATTTAAATCAAAGCACTGTAAGAAGTGTGTACCAAGGTGACAGAGAAACAAATCTTTTCAGCAATAAGATTTGGAGAGGAATCGTGTTTGGAAACTGCCCAGTGCACTTGCAAGTACAGAAAAACTGAACCCAGTTTCTACTTGTGATGTATAAATCAAAGACTATTGCAGATTTTCATGCATACCATGCTGTTTTATGTATATTATGCATATTATGTATCCTACTGTTATCTGGTTTGTCATTTAAGTTTCTGTTTGCAGGCTGGGGATTCCTTGTGGCTGAAGGCTACATCAGATATGTCTATTGATTGACATGGGCTGCAATTCTCTCATGTTTGGGAAGTTAAAACTGATTGTTTTAAAGTTTCTAATACATTTTTATATATATTTTACAAACTACGCCACAAATTCCTAGCAATCACAGCTGCAAATGGCTCCAGGGCCTCAAAAATAAGCCATCTGTTACCCACCATTATTTCAGATACATATTTTCTCATACACCAGCCCCAAAAATATAATACTAAGAGACGCAGTTGAAGAAGGAAAATTTGGGGTAGAAATGCAACTGGCATAAACTCTTATTCTTTGATGAAAATAAATATTTTCTTAACAGGAACAAGTATGGTGGTTTCATTACATACGAATATACTAGGACTTTATTCCAAACCTTGGAATAGTAACTCTGTCTGAGCCTGTATCGATTCCTGTCACTCACTCTTATTCAGAAAGTAGGAAGAGTTATTTTTCAGCTTTAGAAACTATAAAGAATTGTGGGCAACAATTTTATGGGGAAAATAAGACACCATTAATACAGAAGAGCTCTGTGATTCAGAGAAATAAGCTTCCATAATATTATGGAACAGCACATCAGTTGTTGCTCAAGACAAGAGGATCTCCTGCGTGGATGCATAATATTTAAGCATTTCATCAAAAGATTTATTTGGTTAAATCAGTGGTTCTCCACCTGTGGGTCGGGACCCCATTTGGGGTCGAATGACCATTTCACGGGGTTCGCCAAACAACGCAGTCCGCCATTTTTTTCCCCTTTTCCTTAGCTTGTTTTATTGGCTTTTGAAAGCCAATAGAATAGACTCTCTTGAATAGAGTCTAATTCTATTGGCTTTCAAAAGCCAATAGGAATTGTCCAGGCTGTCTCTGCCCTGCTGAGCCCGCCAAAAGTCCCATTCTGCAAGCGGTGCTGCACCAGTTGAGTAGTCCTCGACTTACGACCGGTTGAGTAGTCCTCGACTTACGACCGGTCGGGGGTCGCGGCATTAAAAAGGTTGAGAACCACTGGGTTAAATGATACATTTATTCATAAAATTTTCAGTGGTTTGGGACCTGAATTCCAATTCAGCTGACATCAGTCCAACTAGATGCCATACACTAGGTAAATAAAGTCCAACTAGGGGCTTCTTTGGTATTAATGATGCTTTCATGATATTTTTTTAATGTTACCTAAACAGCTTACCTATAGTATGTCCAGATGCAGTTACCCCTGTTCCACTCCCATCCGGTGTTGGGTGAAAAGGCTGTTGTACTTTTGTTCTGATGATCCTGTCACCATAACACAACAACAACACAGCACATTAGTCTGAGATCTAGGCAAATAAAATATCTGATTTTATGAGTGGGTGGATTCATGCACAGTGGCCTATATATACTGATAAAATAATAATGATAACAATAATAACACAATCATTTGTTACAAGACCAAGAAATTGCAGAGTATGAAAAGACCCTCTGGTCATCTGAAACATTTTATCATTGTTTTTAATTATAAATAAATTATCATTTATAAATAAATTAAATGATTTTAATTTTTAACAGCTGATTAACACTGGGCATCCATATTCATTGCTGGTTCAGCTAGGAGAGAACTATGGAAGTGTGCAGCTCCTCTGCACAAATTATTTCCAAAACAAATTATAAAGCGAATTGCCAAAAGGGCCAACCTGACATCATCTAAAAAGAAAGAAGATTCATAGATACCCAGATACAGTTTTTAAGCAGTTGGGTTGTATGCACTTAGTAAAGGATGCATAGCGTGTCAGGATCCTGCATGAGTTTATCAAGAACAATTCATGCCAAAGCAGCCTAATCATCTTTGATAGAATGATCAGCTTATGTGATCTCAGTGGATATTGTATACTTTAGTTTCGGCAAAGCATTTGACAAAGTCTTTGTCAAGGCTGAAGTGAGTTATAGATTGTGTAAAACAGGTATATAAATAAATGAGAGTCTACAAGAGAAGATAGTAAAATGTAGGTTGAATATAGATCTGGATGAGCAAGTACTCAAGGAATGTACAGTATGTTAATGCTCAACATCAGATTAGAAGGAATCAAGTGGTATACCGCTGGGCTGTGTTATTCAATATATTTATAAAGATAGTAGTCTCCCCTCTGCCAGATGTAAGAGTTGGGTGGCCATTTGTCATACACATTGCAATAGAGTTTCTTGTACTGGGTAAGAGATTGTACTAAATGATCTCCTTCAATCCTTACATTGTATGATAAATGAGGAAAAGTATATAAAGATATTAATACATTTTGTGAAGATTTTAGAAACCACATCGGAGACACTCATGAGAAAAAAATCGATTTAAGATTGGAAACATGAGACGTTACCAACTGAACACTTACTGCTAGGTCAGTGGTTCTCAACCTGTGGGTCGGGACCCCATTTGGGGTGGAACGACCATTTCACGGGGGTCGCCAAACAACGCAGTCCGCCATTTTTTCCCCCCTTTTCCTTAGCTGTGCTACTCCCTTTTATTCTATTGGCTTTTGAAAGCCAATAGAATAGACTCGAATAGAATCTAATTCTATTGGCCTTCAAAAGCCAATAGGAATTGTCCAGGCTGTCTCTGCCCTGCTGAGCCCGCCAAAAGTCCCATTCTGCAAATGGTGCTGCACCAGTTGAGTAGTCCTCGACTTGCGACCGGTTGAGTAGTCCTCGACTTACGACCGGTTGGGGGTCACGGCATTAAAAAGGTTGAGAACCACTGTGCTAGGTGAATGCATCTGCACCCACAGATGCTATAACTAAATTTACCTAGCAACATCATTATTGCTGGTAAATTCCAAAAACTAGAAAAGGATTAAGAATTTGCTACTCAAACCCTAACCCTAATTGCTGGTTTTGTTCAATCTGACAAGAGCAGCACCTGGCCGCTTGATCTAACTTGAAAAGGTATTTGCAAGGTATGAAAAAGCTTTCTGCTCATTTTGTATGATCTGAGAAACTCTTTTTCCATTTGAAAATGCAACCGAAAATATTATTTGGAGGGCTATTTAGAAATGTAAACTTCATGTACTGTCTTATGAAAACTGGTTTAAGAATTTAATTATAGGAGTCAGTGTGACAATCGTTAAAGTAGTATACTAGGGCCAAGGGGATTCAGGTTTTAGTTTTCCGTTAGGCACGGAAGCCAACTGAAATAACTTTAGGCCAGTCCTCCAGCCTCCCCGATAAGCTAAAAATTCTCTATTTATTAACCCACCTTGGTCCTCCATAATAGATGAACCTTCAACAAAGGGCTTTCATCCTGCAGTGGAATGTATAATGTCCTTACATAATATGTCAATATATCTAGAAATGCTTTTGTTTGACACATGTGTTGCATGTTTTTCTAGGTCTCCTTCCTTCCTTCCTTCCTTCCTTCCTTCCTTCCTTCCTTCCTTCCTTCCTTCCCTTCCCTTCCCTTCCCTTCCCTTCCCTTCCCTTCCCTTCCTTTCCTTCCTTCTGCATTCAGTAATTTAAGAAGTTAAAAAAAACAACCAGTTACCTCATACAGTTTCAAAAGTAACATGAGCCTGAAGATCAGACCCAAGCAGGATATTGCTGCTTAAAAGGTAAACACTATTTTGGGATGAATAACAAGAGCATGGGATTCAGATGATGAGAAGGAATGGTTTCATTCTACGTAGTTTTAGTCAGCTGCCATTTGTCCAGTTCTGATCAGCTCAGTCTACAAAGAATAGCCACAACTTGGTGCAAGTTAAGAGGTGGGCTACAAAAATAGTGAGGGACTGTTGAAATTAGTCGGTGCACTTAGCCTGTAAAAACAAGAGAAAGGGGAGATGGGAGATGAGTTTTCTAAAGATATCGGAAGGGATGTCAAATGAAAGAGGAGGTGGTATTGTTCTCTCTTGCTTCAGTTGGCAGGACCAAAAATTCCAGGAAAGTCACTTTGGATTACATACTAGGAGGAATTTTCTGAAAGTAAAAATGCCAGTTTATTTATTGATAAATTTATTTGATTTCTATAGCCATCCATCTCAACCGGTGACTCTGATATAATGAAATAGGTATTTCGTGAAATAGTATATTCACCTTAACTGCAAACCTTACAACCATAGCCATCTGTCTAAAATATTTTGCAGTCTTACATGGAGCAGATGGGTGGACCTCTGAGTCATCTTCCAATTCTTTGACTCTACAATATGTAGAACCCCTGTTTGCCCCTGAGCTCAATTAGATCAGAAATCTGTTCCTAAAAGGAGATCCTTATTTGGAAGGTGCTGATCTACTAATCGACCATGTCATTTCAAAATTTGTACATGAATGTGTGCACCGATGAAAAAAAGGTGGAGGCTCTAGCTGCAATGTCTCCATGCTTATTGCCTCATGCTTGAAAAATATCATTTCAATGACAATTGAATGTGTGGACATAGCCTCTCCCTGTCCCTTCACGCTTAGTAACAGTTTCACCATTAAATCCTCTCACACTGTTTGATTTTCTCCAAATGGATACTCGTGCTCTGATAAGATTTTAATTGTAATTGTCTTTTTCTTTGCAATGGATATAAATTATTGTTTTTAAATCTCTTATTGTATAGGGTTTTGTAAGCCGCTGGATCTTTGTTGATTAAAATGACATAGAAGTCTTAGGAAATAAATACAATAAGTATATTTGAAAACTCATATTTGGCACTCTCATCTGAGTGTCAAATTCTTTTTCCTCTCAATCTGCAAAGATGTCCATCACCAAAACAAAGAAAGTCATAATGTCTAGTTTAATTAAGAGAAGGATGAGGGGGGACATGATAGCAGTCTTCCAATATCTCAGGGGCTGCCACAAAGAAGAGGGAGTCAAGCTATTCTCCAAAGTGCCTGAAGGCAGGATGAGAAGCAACGGATGGAAACTAATCAAGGAGAGAAGCAACCTAGAACTAAGGAGAAACATCCTGACAGTTAGAACAATTAACCAGTGGAACAACCTGCCTCCAGAAGTGGTGAATGCTTCAACACTGGAAGTTTTCAAGAAGAGACTGGACAGCCATTTGTCTGAAATGGTATAGGGTTTCCTTCCTGAGCAGTGGGTTGGACTCAATGACCTCCAAGGTCCCTTCCAACTTTATTATTATTGTTGTTGTTATTATTTTATTATTATTATCTTTATTCATTAAACATGAACCTCAGTCAACTGAACATTCAAATTGGCTGGCGCTGATGGTTGACACGGGTTGCTACCAGCATCCTAGGTGTCAACCAGGTATCTCCTTAAATATAAGATATTCCGAGTAGCGCAGTTTTTTGTAACGTTGCTGGAGTTATTGCAGGAAGCTGCAGTTTCTTGATGTATTTTGCAAAGTTTTTGGACATAGTTCCCAGTGCCTCAATGACAATGGGGACCACCGTTACTTGTTTCATCCATAATCACGCAGTTTCGATGGCCAGATCGCGATATTTTGTAATTTTTTCCAGTTCTTTTCCTTCAACTCTGGCATCTCCTGGTACAGCAATATCAATCAGCTGTACGCTTTGGTTCTCTACAACTGCAATATCCGGCATATTGTGTTCCAAATGGTGATCTATCTGTATTCGAAAGTCCCACAAGGTCTTCACCCTCTCATTCTCAACAACGTATTATTATTGTTGTTATTGTTGTTGTTGCTCTTATCATCATTGACATCATTACTATTACAATTTATATCTCTATGCCCTTCTACCATGTCAACCTTTTCTCGTGATCTACAACTAGCATTACAGCTCACTGCCGTGTAACACCTGTGGGTTAGACAGAGGCATTGGGCCTTTTCTTTCTCTGTTTCCATTCTTTGCAGAAAGAGAAATACATACTGTATCGAAAACCAAAAGTTCCAAAATTCGTAAGTGCCTGAAAAATTGATGAAAGGGAAGATGTTCTTCGAGGTAGCGTCCCTGGTTGTGTGCCCTACAGATGGGTAGACTTCAACTCCTCCCTTACTCAGCAGATTTGTATACTGCTTTTCTCTCCAAAATAATATTCAGGTCAGTTAGGAATTCTTTTATCTGATTTTTTACTGTTTCATTTGGATTTAAAATAAATTGTTGTCCTTTAACCAGTTTGTATTTGTTTTAAACAACCTTCTTGAACTTGAATTCTTGAGCATTTTAATCATTAGCAGGAATATTTTGTGTGGACCTCAAGATTACTCATTGAAGAAGTACATCAAATTCTTAAGATCTGGCCTAGTTATCTGACAGATCTCCTGTGCAGCCTGCTCAGTGATAGAGTTACCAAAAATGGTAGACTTATTCTCTAATAGTATCAGTCTTTCTTATTAAGTGTGTGGCCAGATATAACAATTTCATTTCCAAGAAAAACAACGTATTTCTAAGAGAACGTGTCCAGCATAAAGTGTTGCTAATGCAAAAATTGTATCATGTGAACTGACTACAAAGGCTGACTAAAAATGTAAAAGTGACGTCCTCTCAAACTTTGGCCCTGAATATTTACTTCTCTGACATTCTGTACACAATTCTGTATTCTATAGCAGAATTTCTGGCTGAGGACTTCTGCAAGTTGGTCCATATAGCTTAAAGTTGCTGAGCTTAAAATACTCTATTCTAAAGGATGCTTGACGACATTTCCCAGATGAAGAAACAAGCACTTTGCACAAAGAAGTTTCTAGATTTCACCCTAGAGAGTTGCAACCAGCTGGGCAGACAATGCTGAGGGAGACTGATTATTTCACTTAATAGAATGCTGTGCTCTACATCATGGAACGTCTTCCCTGGCAAATCATATGATTTTTTTTTTAAATGTGACATTCCTAAAAATGTTGCATCTATTTCAAGACTGGCATATTATTATTATAATCAGCACACTGGGTGCCAGACAAAAAGCCTTGGATGACACATAGAACATCTGTGTATTGACAACATTTCTATATTTCAATTACACAAGGCCACGCTGCTTGGATTCACACATATTCTACTCCAATACATTACAACCTCTTAAGTTCTTGGAAGAACTTGATTCATATGATGGCCAACCAGTGCTAAGAACTAGCAGCTGTGATTTCATGTTGCTGTGTGCATCTTCATCGTAATGATATATATTCAACTTGAATGCTGCCTGCCAATGACTTTGAAGAAACTAGCAACACAAAAGGGAAACAGGTGTGTTTTAGCTTGTACACTGCAGTTTTGCCTCTCCCTGGAAAATTTCTCACAGACATCTATAAATCTATAGAATAGATAAGCATAATGATGCACTACACTGGCAAGATAAAATTTGAGCACTAATAAAACAATTCATTTAACTACATGGCTAATAAATAAGTAATTACAATTTAAATAACTGTACAGTTAATATTTATTCCCCAGAAGATATCACAGGACATACCAGCTAACCTGGTATTCTCACACTAATCTAAACATACTGAAAGACCTGGAAAGAGAGCAAAGGAAGATCACAAACTGGCTAATGCAGTGGTGGCGAACCTATGGCATGCGTGCCAGAGGCGGCACTCAGAGCCCTCTCTGTGGGCACATGTGCCATGCCCTGAAGATGGCAATCGTCTCTCTTCAACCAACTGCCCACTAACTCGCCGAGGTCCCACATGGCCAGATGTATCCCAGCATCCATGCGCTTACTGGCCTCTGTGTGCAGGGGCCGATGGTATCAGGCAGCAGCTGCCCCAGCCCCTGTCACACCTTGCCCTGTGACAATGGCACCCCCGCCCTGCCTTTCCTTGCCTCACCCCGCAGGACAAGCCTCCTGCCCACCGCCCCACCTCCCAGAGACCCCCTGGATCTCCCCCAACCCTACCCGGCCCCCATAGGCGTCCCTCCCCACGAGCAACATTGAGGTGATCACGCCCACCTTGGCCACACCCACCTAATCTGCCATGACCACCACAGCCACGCCCACCCGGCGGGCCATGTCCACCTGGCACCCGGTGATAAATAAGTGGGTTTTGGGTTGCAGTTTGGGCACTCGGTCTCTAAAAGGTTCGCCATCACTGGGCTAATGTAATGGCCTGACCTTAAGGAAAGATAATTGTTCCAAAACACAACTAATCAAAGACTTGATAAGAAAGTGTTTAATCCCAAGGGGAACTCAAGATCCGTTCTGGGAATCACCAAGCCACTTGGAAGCAAGGTTCTTCAAAGCAACTGTCCAAAACAGTCAGCCAAAAGATACTTTTCTCACTTCAAAATAGGCCCTGTTTGCAAAAAATGGTGGAATTTTTGAAGAGACCCCCTCCCTGAAAGACCAGCTAAATAAACCCTCTGATGAATTTAATATGTTTTGGAATATTAAAAGATAAAAATGAGCAATGCTGGTATTGTTAGCAATGTTATGGTTAAAAAAAAAGAAAAGAAATGTTGTTAAATAGCACTGCAGGAAATAATGCTGCAAAACAAGTTAACAGAAAGAAAACTGGATGTAAAACGCACAGAAAACAGATAAAAACAGAAAACCTAACAAATTATTGTATTACAACTTCAAAACAAGACCACACGAGGAGGTCAGCTACCATATTAGATTGTAAAGGTGCCAGAAAATGAGAAAAGGTAAATTGCCCAAAAGATAAAGGAATACTTGTGTATTTGAGAGGGTTTCCCAGAAAAGAGAGCTAAAGGGGGAATGACTCAGGCAGGTCTAGAGATGACCTTAGCAGAATGAACAGGATTCAAATGTGATTTTGTTGTTATTTAATAACACAAAGACTTTATTTAAATTAGGCTAGAGGGCAATAGAGGGGGAAAAGTAATATTTTTTTTAAAAAGGGATCAAATGAAAACCTAGACCAGTGATTGCGAACCTTTTAGAGACTGAGTGCCTAAAACCCACCACCACCACCTGTCCCTGCTCCGCCGTGCCCGCTGGACCACCCACCACCTCCACGGCCTGCCACAGATCATCCAGGCAGCCCAGCAGTGCCTTGGTGGCCACGCCCTCCTCCCGTGCCCTGCAGCAGCATCTGCGTGCAACGGGGCGCAAGGGTGGAGTCTTGTCCCCACTGCTTGGCTACCATGTCCTTGGCTGCACAGCATTGCATGGGCCGTGCCCAAGGGGGACTCTCCTCCGAAGGGCTGCTGGTGAGGAGGGGGCCATGGGAGGAGGCGGGGCTGGGGCGACGGTGCGTATGCCCACAGAGAAGGCTCTGAGTGCTGCCTCTGGCATGTGTGCCATAGGTTCGCCACCACTGACATAGACCTGTTACAAATATATTTAAAAATTGCACGATTAAACCTAGAATTATTAGCTAACAAACTTTGTAAAGGATTTACCAACGTTGCTGTTGCATTAGCCTTCTGAAAGTTCCCAAGCATGTAAACATGGAGAAAGAGCCAATATGGTAAGGACGACATCTCCAACCCATGAAAACAGGCTGCTTCTGCCTATTTATTCTCAGCTCTATGTGTCATTGCTTACAAAGGGATACTCCTCTTTAACACAAGTGCTGTGGGCTGTATGCATAAAGCCATTTTTTTTAAGTAATTCATAACTGGAGAATTTTCCCCATTTCCTTCCATCAGAACATCTAGTGATTAGGATTACAGCTACTACTAAAGAGCTACTACTAAAGAGCCGAGGTGGCGCAGCAGTTAGAGTGCAGTACTGCAGGCCACTTTAGTTGACTGTGTTCAGCAGGTCAGCGGTTCAAATCTCACCGGCTCAAGGTTGACTCAGCCTTCCATCCTTCCGAGGTAGGTAAAATGAGGACCCAGATTGTTGGGGGCAATGTAAATATATATATACATTGCTTACTGGTGTACACCGCTTAGAGAGTGCTTGCACTTAAAAGCGGTATATAAGTCAAATAAATAAATAAATAAATAAATAAATAAATAAATAAATAAATAAATAAATACATACATACATACATACATACATACTCTTCCATTTAAGAATACTGGCTCTGCAAATGCAGAAAATAATGGGACCTTATAATAAACCTTCTCCAGATTCTAGCACAGGGGTCTTCAAACTTGGCCCTTTTATGACTTGTGGAGGCAGGCTGTGGAGGCTGGCTGGCTGAGGAATTCTGGGAGTTGACATCCACAAGTCATAAAAGGGCCAAGTTTGAAGACCCCTGCTGTAGGAACTGAAATGGTAGTTTCTAATCTGATTGGATTTATGCATGCATCTTGATCTATATGTTTGAAGACCCCTGCTCTAGCAACAGTATCATCATGTCCTGCTCATCGTAGCACAAAGATAGCCTCACTAACAACTTTAGAGGATATATCTAGCAGAACCTTTAAGAATGGCAAATTTGAATCAAGAAAGGGACCCAGGTTGTGACAGATTTCACATAGCTGGGACAATATTTTCTCTTGGTTTTATTACTTGTTGTGGGGGGGGGAAGAGTTCATTTCCACATTTCACTACCATTTTCATATTCCATATACACTTCTGGGCTCTGCCAGCAACACAACACACCATTACAAATCTGCAAGGTTATCGGCATTGCTAGCAATACAGAGCTGCTGCTAGCAAATGCTTTGTAACTTTGCTGATTTGTGGTAAGTGGGAACTATACTGCAATTGAAAAGAGTCCTGCTTACTGTATTTCCCTCTTTAGCCTGAGTGTCACTCAAAGGTCCAAAGGGCACTATAGCTGGATCAAGTGTTGCTGGCCAAGGCTGCTGGGTGCTAATACTCTGCAGTTAGTTGCATCTACCTGCTCCTCCTGACATCTAGAACAGGGCTTTTCAACCAGTGGTACGGGTACCACCTGTGGTACATTGGCACCTGGCAGGTGGTACGCGACCATCCTAGAAAAGTGGTAGCAGGGGAGGGGAATGAGCTGAACCGGTGGCAGCACCGCACAAGCCAGAGCGAGAGATGGCTGGAGCTGCAGGGCTGTCAGGGCTCAGCAGAAGCCCCAGGATCAGCGCTTCGGGACTGTCAGGGCTCAGTGGATGCGCCAGGATCAGCGCCAGGCTCCAGCTGGAGCCCGGCACTGATCCTGGTGCTTCTGCTGAGCCCAGAAGAAGCGCCAATCAGCTGGAATGTTGCAGCATCTCCAGGGTCTTGTGATTTACATTCAGATGCTTGGCAACTGATTCATATTTATGATGGTCACAGTGTCCCAGGGTCATGTGAAGTGACCAAAACCTGCTGCAACCACCCAGCAGATGGGGGGAATAAAAACCAAACCCCACCCCACCCCACCCCCCTGCCAATCGTCAACAGAAATGCTCACAACAATGAAAACCTCAGACAGGAAGAAGAGCGCCAACAGGCGGGCAGGCAGGTGTCTTGCTTGGCTGTGGCTTGGGGGGCACTTTTTTCAGTGCCACTGTAACTTCAAACAGTCACTAAGCAAACTGTTGTAAGTCGAGGACTACCTTTTTTTTCCTTTTTTTGTTATCAAGTTTTTGACACCTTGCTAGGCGACTAGTGGTACTTGGATATTGCCATATCCTAAAAGTGGTACAATGGGTGAAAAGGTTGAAAAGTCCATCCCAGGGGCAGTTCTATACCCTTCAAATTCATGCCACCACACTTTAAGGTCAATGATTAATTATTGTTTTTCCCACTGGCAAAAGAGGCTTGGTAGGAGGGGAAGAGCAGCTGGACAAGCCACCAATCACTGCTTTTAAAGGGTCTGGGATTGTAACTTTAAGAGGAACGCCTGTCCTTGAGTCAGAACAGAGCTCAGCCATTATGTCAGCATGCTTTCCTGCTGATTCGGGGATTGGAGGAATGCCTGCTAATGTACTCATTACTTCAAATCAGTGGCAGTACTTTTGGAGCTGATTAACCCATCTTGCAGCATTTCTCCCATCTTCTTTGACCTCAAACAAGAGGAAATAAGCCAGGATTACTTCCCCCCAAAATAGTTTTTCGATGTACCTACACAATTACTTTGTGCACCTTTGAATAATCAATGTATCCTTATTTTTGATCTTAAGTAAGATCATCTGTAGAAGCGTGCATGCAGTAATTAATCTTTTAAAAAGAGAGGGCATCTGAAACGTGAGTTAAATTCTTTGTGACTCTCGCCCACAAACGAAACATCTCTTTACAGGAAGCATAGTTACTATTACATTTATGAGCAGCACAAGATATACAAATGGCCAATATTTGAGCGTCTGAAAGTAAAAATCTGTGTCTCCAGTGATACAATTTAAAACATCTGTTCAGCATAATGCAGTGGATGTCTACACTCAGAGGAAGCTTGTTTCAAAAGAGCAGACCACCGTGGGAAGCCACGGCCATCATGTCCATATGACTTCTTCAGGAGTACCTGGTTTTTGCATCCTTCTGGACAGCCTCAGCCAAAGCAGGTTAGGGCAGAGCACAGCGGAAGTGTTCCCCTCCACTGTAGCTTTGAGATAACACAAATCTTGTGGTGAAGGAGGTACGTTCTAGAGCTGTTCTACACTGAAACTAGGAAAGGACAAATTTCACCATTGTTCTGCTGCCAGGCTGCACTATAAAGTTCTGCATGTGTGAGCATATTGATCCCGCATCTCTGCTCATGCCTCCCCCTGCAGCAGCCCCAGGAAGCAGTGATGGGGTGCAGGAAAAGGAATGGAAATAGAAAGCTATAAATTATTTGTGACAGGAAAGCAATAGTGCCGGAGAGATACGCACAAGTCCTGTGTCACTATTAGATTCCTTTTAGCCTGATGACACTCTAAAAGAGGTTAAGTGTCTGATGGAATCCTATATGTGGGGGGGCTGGAGCAGCCTGGGAGCAGAGCAATCCATGGAGAGGGCTTATATCAATTCTGCAGGCCAATAATATTCCTTTCATTGATCACAGCCCAAAGTTCGAAAATCTCATTACAGCTTGTCAGACCTGGAACTTTTCAAAAATCAATACAGCAATATAATGTATGTATACTTAGTATAAATGTATCTATTCATCAGTCTGTGCATCCAGAATCTGCCTGAGGTGTTCTGAATTAAACCTATCCTTTATAGAATATTCGGTTATATAATAATATGCTCAAGGTAATGAATGAGTTCTGAAGCCTCTCGACAAGCTTAGTTAACACACAATTAGAAGTGTTTCCTGCTATTGGGGCCATTGTAGATATCAGCCAAGCTATGGTCACTGAACTAAGCTCTGATCAACAGACACAACCGCATGTAACTTAATTGCAGCACAGTTTAATCTTGAGAATACTGCTTGTTTTCTGAAGAGACAGCTAAAGCCTTTTCCAATGGATCCAGCTGCTTTCACAATTCAAAAATGGGCCTTGATATGTACTTCTGGGCATTGTGAAACATCTCTTCCAAAAGCTTTGCATAGACTTGCTACTCAATGTTTGCAAGCCTCCTGACAATATAGCATGTTATGAGCTACTTTCCCAACTTCTGACCTCATAGTTTTCATGTTGATCTCTCACTGGGCAGTAATCTGTATCTACTTCTACTTTTAAACAAACACACGCATGCATCTTTTTTTGGGGGGGGGCATCCTCTTCCATTCTGTGGCTCTAGCATCTAAAATTCAATCAAGTAAACCCATAAAAAATAAAACTTTCTAAACTAAAAAAACCTGTTTGGAAATGTTTTGGGCAATCTCCTAAACAAGGAGAAAGCCAGCCTTATCCACAAAGGCATGATAATTTTTATTATATTGAAAAAGCAGTATAAGCTGTTGGTATTAAACAAATTTGTGTCAGGACCCACAAAGAGTGACCTACTGAAAGTCTTAAGAAAGCAGGGCATGTGGGATAGAAGCAAATACTTTGCAATTAATTTTGGACTGTGAATCACGCTAGGTTTATTATACCACAGCGAGAACCTTTGAATTCAGCCTAGAAAACAAAACAGTAACAAGATATCATAGCAAGATTCATTCATCCATACGGCTGCATTCTGAGGCAATTGTAATCAGTAGACCATCTTCAAGAGTCAACCCACACACACACACAAAAAAAATGGTTTATAGTGCATTTTGAATGAAATCCAAGTGCACGTGTCACCAATGTCAGGTCTCTCTCTCCTCCCTAAACAGGCACACTTGGCTTTTTAGCTAAAGGTTATTAAAACCTCATTGTAAATGATTCAATGCGGCTGACCAGCATCAGTGCCCAATCCAAGGAAACTCCTAAATTGCAACATTGATCCCAAGAGGGAAATACAACACTTGGAGCTGAAGCACATGCCCCAGATCCAGCTCCTGGAATCAATGACAACTTTCTGAAGTCCACATTCAATTTCAGCTTGCTCTGGCAATCCAATATTTTACAGCCCACAAGACACAAACAGTCTCTGAGACAGCCAACTCTGAAGCTTGCAGGACGAAAGAATAGCTAACAGTGGATGATAATCTGCTGAAACCTACCTATGATCTTTTTCAGCACTTCACAGAGATGTTACATATTAGTGTAACATCTTCATCAACGATTTGGATGAAGGGATAGATGGGGAACTCATCAAATTTGCAGATGACACCAAGCTGGCAGGAATAGCCAACACTCCAGAAGACAGGCTTCAGATACAGAAGGATCTGGACAAACTTGAACACTGGGCACTAACTAACAAAATGAAATTCAATGGTGAAAAAAGCAAGGTTCTACATTTAGGCAAGAAAAACCAAATGCACAAGTACAGCATAGGTTGCACCATGCTCAATAGTAGTAACTGTGAGAGGGACCTCGGAGTCCTAGTAGACAATCACTTAAATATGAGCCAGCAGTGTGCTGCAGCTGCCAAAAAGGCCAACACAGTGCTAGGCTGCATTAACAGAGGGATAGAATCAAGATCACGTGAAGTATTAATCCCACTCTTCAATGCCTTGGTAAGGCCACACTTGGAATACTGCATCCAGTTTTGGTCACCACGATGTAAAAAAGATGTTGAGACTCTAGAAAGAGTACAGAGAAGAGCAACAAAGATGATTAGGGTACTGGAGGCTAAAACATATAAGGAACGGTTGCTAGAATTGGGTATGTCTAGTTTAACGAAGAGAAGGACAAGGGGGGACATGATAGCAGTATTCCAATATCTCAGGGGCTGCCATAAAGAAGAGGGAATTAAGCTATTTTCCAAATCACCTGAAGGCAGGACAAGAAGCAACGGGTGGAAACTAATCAAGGAGAGAAGCAACCTAGAACTAAGGAGAAACTTCCTGACAGTGAGAACAATTAATCAGTGGAACAGCCTACCTCCAGAAGCAGTAAATGCTCCAACACTGGAAGTTTTTAAGAAGAGACTGGACAGCCATTTGTCCGAAATAGCGTAGGGTTTCCTGCCCGAGCAGGGGGTTGGACTAGATGACCTCCAAGGTCCCTTCCAACTTTACTACTATTACTATTACTAGTGGATATAAGTTTGGGTTCAGAGAATCCTGAAGTTAAATAGGACCATTTAGATCAGGGGTGTCAAACTGCCGGCTCGTGGGCCGGACGCGTCATCCGGAAGCCGCACTTACCCCATTGCTGGCAATGGCAAAACCGTGCCGATACATTGCACGACGTCACATGATGTCATGAGTTTGACATGTCTGATTTAGATTATCTAAATGTCCAACAGAGTATGAAATGAAAGCATTCCAACAGAAAGCTGTTTAGTCCCTAATTGCACCTATCAAATGAATGGAAACTGAATTACCCTCTGAGTAATAAATATTATTGTCAAACCATTAGGAAGTGTTTTTTTTTCTCACACAGTGCACTATTAGAACCTGCTTTCCTGTAACTCAGGTCATGTATTGTGTTTTGTACTCTGGACATGAAGGAATTTACCTTTCTGGATTTGAAAGGCAGTAACATATCCTCCCCAGACTCTAGAAAGAGTACAGAGAAGAGCAACAAAGATGATTAGGGGACTGGAGGCTAAAACATATAAGGAAAGGTTGCTGGAATTGGGTATGTCTAGTTTAATGAAAAAAAGGACGAAGGGGGACATGATAGCAGCCTTCCAATATCTCAGGGGCTGCCCCAAAGAAGAAGGAGTCAAGCTATTTTCCAAAGCACCTGAAGGCAGGACAAGAATCAATGGGTGGAAACTAACCAAGGAGAGAAGCAACCTAGAACTAAGGAGAAACTTCCTGACAGTGAGAACAATTAATCAGTGGAACAGCCTGCCTCCAGAAGCGGTAAATGCTCCAACTCTGGAAGTTTTTAAGAAGAGACTGGACAGCCATTTGTCCGAAATGGTGTAGGGTTTCCTGCCTGAGCAGGGGGTTGGACTAGATGACCTCCAAGATCCCTTCTAACTTTACTATTTTTTTTATTGAAAATTTTTAAAAGCTTTTACAAAAAACAAAAAACAACAACAACAAAGAAAAACAAAACAACCCTCACCCACCCCCTCCCAAACCACCCCCTCCACCCCCCCGAGCTTCCCAGAGCTGAATATAGGCTTGATTAAAACATTTTTTAAAAATCCTAAAAGAAAATTAAACAAATTATAAAATAATTAACAATAAGATATATATAACAAAAAAGAAAAAAAAACATAAACCTTAAAAGAAAAAGTGTTTTAAAAAAGAAAAAAAAGGAAGAAGAGAGATAAGAAGAAAAAAAAAGAAAGAGAAAAAATACAATCTATAAAATATCAAAATTTATATGCAAGTTATATAAAAGCTAAATGATATTTTTTTATATCCAATTTATATTGTATGAAATTTATCCATTTTTCCCATATAGCAAAAAATTTCTCTTGCGATTGCTCTTTTAGGAAAGCCGAAATCTTTGCCATTTCCGCCAAATGAGATACTTTAAAAAACCACTCTTGCAAGGTAGGCAAAGATTCCTTCTTCCAATATTGCCCTACTAACAGCCTTGCGGCTGTAATCAAATTCAACATCAATATAACCTCCTTAGCATCACAATCAGTAACAATACCTAACAAAAACAATTGTGGAGTGAATTTTACCCTCTTTCTAAAAATTCTTTGAATATTCCACCATATCTTAATCCAAAAAGCTTTTATATTTTTACACGACCACCAAATATGATAATAAGTGGCATCCAGACAGCCACATCTCCAACATTTAGGCTGTAAGTCAGGATACATAAGAGACATTTTTTGTGGATCAAGGTGCCATCTATAAAACATTTTATAAAAATTCTCCCTTAAGTTCTGGGCTTGTGTAAATTTAACATTCCTCACCCAGATAGTTTCCCAGGTATCCAGTAGAACTGGTTCACCAAAATTCTGTGCCCATTTAATCATACAGTCTTTAATTAATTCTGATTCTGAATCCAGTTCCACTAGAACCCCATAAATTCTCTTAATGTGAGTTCGTCTTTGATCCTTTACTTGTTTAAAGAGATTTTCATCTTCTCTAAGCAAGCCCATATTATGATCCATTAACTTTACTACTATTATTATATCTATATCTCAACTTCTTCAATCTTGTTTATTATATTGTCCCTTGGTCATCTTCTCTGAATCTTTTCCCAGATCTCTGAATTTTTGTTAAAGCGTTGTCCCCAGATATGGACTCAGTAGGTTTAAGCAGTGGGCATTAATTTTCTCAAGGAATATTCCCAAGCCATATGCGAACTTGCGACTGTTGTAGAGGGCTGAACCAATAAGCCACCATTGCTGCAGCCTCCACTGCAGGTCAAACAAGGAGAGCAAAAGAGCCGGATTGGCCCGCAGGCCATAGAATGCCCAGATCTGAACTACACTTTTCATGGTTTGGAAATTATACTTCTGTTCATCCAGACCAAAATTATATTTAAATTTTTTTTATAGATACATCACATGATTAGCTCATAAATTTGCAATTAATTGCTATTTCAAAATCTTTTTTCACAAGTACTCTTACCAAACTTAGACACATTTACTTTCCTACCCACTCCCACTAGTAAACTTTGTAAATCATGCCATCATGTTCAGTCACTGTATGGCATCAGTTTTTACACATGATGCCATTTAATCTAGAAATTTGAGGAAAAGTGGTGTATCTAACTTTTCTTTCTGTGATGAGACACATATAACCAAGCTGGAATAGAAGGCATAGCTCAGGGGTCTTCAAACTTGGCCCTTTTATGACTTGTGGACTTCAACTCCCAGAATTCTTCAGCCAGACATGGCATGTCTGGCTGAAGAATTCTGGGAGTTGAAGTCCACAAGTCATAAAAGGGCCAAGTTTGAAGACCCCTGGCATAGCTTATCTCTACACTTTAGCTAAACTAATTTTTCAGCCATAAACATTGACCCTTACAACTTTTATCTACCACTATCTTAGACAGCATACTAAAAAGCAGAGACACCACCCTGCCAATAAAAGTGCGTATAGTCAAGGCCATGGTTTTCCCAGTTGCAATGTATGGCTGTGAAAGTTGGACCATAAGAAAGGCTGAGCACCAAAGAATTGAGGCCTTTGAACTATGGTGCTGGAGAAGACTCCTGCAAGTCCCCCGGACTGCAAGGCGATCAAATTGGTCAGTCTTAGAAGAGATCAACCCCGACTGCTCTTTAGAAGGCCAGATCCTGAAATGGAAACTCAAGTAGTTTGGCCACCTAATGAGGAGGAAGGACTCACTGGAGAAGAACCTAATGCTGGGAAAGATTGAGGGCAATAGAAGAATGGGACGACAGAGAATGAGGTGGCTGGATGGAGTCACTGAAGCAGTAGGGGTGAGCTTAAATGGACTCCAGAAGATGGTAGAGGACAGGAAGGCCTGGAGGAACGTTGTCCATGGGGCCACGATGGGTCAGACACGACTTTGCAACTAACAACAACAACCACTATCTTGGAACTGAAGATAAAGGGAAGCACTGTGATCTGATTCATAAGCAGGCTAAGCCGTTGCCCAAACCGAACCTTCTAACTATGGAATCCCAGGATGAATCTAATACGTGGCATTAGGAAAGCAACTGAATGGGCTGAGAGCAGTTGTGAGCAATAGATCAGTCAAATCAGTGGGCCATGTTTTATTATTCGGTTTTCTATAGAAATTCACACAACAGTTTAATGTCTCTCTTTTTTTCTGCCCAAGACTCTCACCCTGACAAGAAGCAGAATTCATCTTCAACTTACATAAGGCAGTTTGGGATTAAAATTTTGTTTTGTTTTGTTTTCTCTTACATTCTACATGGTGTTTGGCTGAAGTTCAGTATTTTGCTGTAGCACAATACAAAAAGTTCAGAAAGGAAGAGAGACAATGTCCTTTCCCTACTACTCATTTTTTGTGCTAATAGGACAAAATGTCTCTGCACGCAAGCTTACTATTTGTAACACTGGTCAGTGACTGTAAGAAACAAGCTATGATTTGAAAAAAGGCACCAAGACTAAGAGAGAAAAATAAATAGATTTAGGCACTATTTTAAGCACAATAGTTACTTAAAGGCAGGGATGTTTTCAGGGTATGCAATGCACATAAAAAAAAAACAGGCAGAACTTCAATTACATCATTGTGGCCACTATCTTGATTTTTTTTTTTTTACCATTCTTTATAGATACCGTGGCTTGTGGGAAGCAAATAAAGTAGTGAACAAAGCCACTGCTGTGAATGCAGGATTAAGGAATTTCTGCAAAGCCACCTGCCTTAACAGCAATTCATTCTCCACCTATCCAACTCTGGATCTTTCAAGACTGGAGGACTTCCACGAAGCCTGCCACTATTGCTGAGGTTGTTGAATGGGAGCATTGGGCAAACCAGAGGACTATCCAAGGAGATCCATGATTTGCTATCTTATCGGGATAGCGGGTGAGATATTTCTCCACCCTCCAGGCAGAGCTTCTAGAAGGGTAGAATGAAGGAAGGGGGGAATGGAAGAAATGGAGAAGGGTGGAAAGAAGGGAGGAATGAAGCTAGTGTGAAGGTCCTGAAGACTAATGGCTGGTACCTTTGTATATCTGGGTGGGTAATAAGCATCTAGGCACAGTGAGGATTTTGGATGCCTATGAGCTGGTGTTGTAAAGTTTATAATGGATTAATGCAGGGGTCTTCAAACTTGGCTCTTTTATGACTTGTGTACTTCAACTCCCAGAATTCCTCACCCAAGCAAGCCTGGCTGAGGAATTCTGGGACTTGAAGTCCACAAGTCATAAAAGGGCCAAGTTTGAAGACCTCTGGATTAATGGGATAATGGCTTTCTTGTTGTGTTTGTTAATTGTTGCTTCATTTGTTGTTCTCCTTTCTTATTGCTGGTACAATTGTTTCATTTGAAGATGTTTGGGGTCTAGAAATGTGGCATCACTGACCCTATGCCAGTATTGCACGTGAAAGGGAAATTTGGTGGAAAGGAAAATTTTTGGAGACCCCTTCAGCTATAACAGTTCCTATCCCTGCCTCCTCTACAATAGAAGTAGTGGGGAGATACCTTTTTGACATGGTTGTTAAACAAATCACTGAAGTTGTTAAGTGAATCATACAGTCATTAAGTAAATCTCGTTGCCAAACACCCAAAGTTTGTTCATGTGACTGGGATTTTGCAACAGTGTGAAAGTGTGAAAACTGCTCAAAAGTCACTTTTTTCAGTGCCATTGTAACTTTGAATTGACCATTAAACAAATGGCTGTAAATCATTAGAAGAATAGAATACAAATAACAAATGGTTGTAAATCATTAGAAGAATAGAATAGAATAGAATAGAATAGAATAGAATAGAATAGAATAGAATAGAATAGAATAGAATAGAATAGAATAGAAGCTGGAAGGGACCTTGGAGGTCTTCTAGTCAAGGACTACCTGTATGTAGGACAGGACCTGTTTAGATCTATTTACTATCAACCTAATGCAGTGATGGCGAACCTTTTAGAGACCGAGTGGCCAAACTGCAACCCCAAACCCACTTATGCATTGTTGGGTGACGGGTGGGTGTGGCCCATTGGGTGGGTGTGGCCCACTGGGTGGGCGTGGCTGCAGTGGTAACGGCAGACTGGGTGGGACTAAAAAGTTCAATCAATCAATTCCAACTTTGCAAGATATTTTTTTTCCGCAAGAAGTTGAAATTGACTGATTGATTGAACCTTTTTTTTTTTGCACACGGCGGCGGAGGCCTCAAGCAAAAAAACCCAGCTGAATGCCTAGGACTGGGGCAACAGCGTGCGTGCCCACAGAGAGGGCTCTGAGTGCCGCCTCTGGCACCCGTGCCATAGGTTCGCCACCACAGACCTAATGCTTGGAAAGGAGTCATTTCATTAATTCATTAAGACTTACATCTCTCTTCCCCTCTCCAGAATCTTACCAGTTTCAAAGATGTGTTTCATTTGAAACAGGCAAATAGAAAGTCTGAAATGTCTCAGAGTTCTAGTAATCTCACTGACTGTCAGAGTCATATCAGCTGGAATGAATGGGCTTACATATGATTTGGGAGATCCCAAAAATTCAATTTAAGGCCACTTGAGCATGAGTGGCTCATAATTTAATGGTCTTCTATGGGATTCACAAAAGTTATTTTAGAAGTTATCCATGGACAGTCCACTAACTGATGAAATTTGGATTGCTGCAGCACATTGCCTACTGCAAGAGTGAAGACCAAATTAGAAAGTTCTGGTCTTAGGAAACAATGGGTCTCGCCATATTGCAGGAAGCCTTGGAATATGTTTTCTTGAACATGGCCATTTAGTTCAGAATACCAAGTTATCTAAGCAATCAGAATTTAATAGAATAACAGAATTGGAAGGGACCTTGGAGGTCTTTTAGTCCAACCCCCTGCTCAAGTAGGAGACTCTATACCAGTGGTTCTCAACCTTTCTAATGCTGTGACCCCATAATACAGTTCCCCATGTTGTGGTGACCCCCAAGTGGGTGTGGCCACCAATAAGAGGGAGTAGACAGCTAGGGAAAAGGGAAAAAAATGGCAGACAGCGTGGTTTGGCGACCCCCGTGAAATGGTCATTTGACCCCAAATGGGGTCCCGACCCGCAGGTTGAGAACCACTGCTCTATACATTTCACACAAATGGCTGTCCAGTCTCTTCTTAAATGCCTCCAGTGATGGAGCACCCACAACTTCTGAAGGCAAGCCATTCCACTGGTTAATTGTTCTCACGGTCAGGAAAGTTCTCCTTAGTTCTAGATTGCTTCTCTTCTTAATCAGTTTTCATCCACTGCTTCTTGTCTTGCCTTCTGGTTCCTGACTCCCTCTTCTTTGTGGCAGCCCCTTAGATATTGGAACACTGCTATCATCTCTCCCCTAGTCCTTCTTTTCATTAGACTAGACATATCCAATTCCTGTAACTGTTCTTCATATGTTTTAACCTCAAGGCGCCTAATCATCTTTGTTTTTCTTCTCTGCACTCTTTCTAGAGTGTCAGCATCCTTTTTATAATACAGTGACCAAAACTGGATGCAATATTCTGGATGTGATCTTATTAGGTCTTTATAAAGCAGTACTAATACTAATACATTAATCCCTCTATTAATGCAGTTTAGGATTGCATTGGCTTTTTTGGCTGCTGCAGCACCCTACCGACTCTTATTTAAGTGATTGTCCACAAGTACTCCAAGATATCTCACAGTTATTTCTATTGAGCCAGGTTTCACCTAATCTATGCCTGTACATTTGGTTTTTCTTGCCTAAGTGTAAGATTTTACTTTAGGTTAAATTTCAATTTGTTAGACAGGGCCCAGTGTTCAAATCTCTCAAAATCCACCTGGATCTTGGGCCTTTCTTCTTGGATGTTGGCAATTCCTGCCAGTTTAGTGTTATCTATTCTCTCATCTAAATAATTTAGGAAGATATTAAAGAGTATTGGGCCTAAAACAGAACGCTGGGGTACTCCACTGTTTACTTCCCTCCATGTAGATGTAGTTCCATTAAGGACTACCTGTTGAGTATGGTTTGTCAATCAGTTACAAATCCATTTGGTGGTGATGTTGTCTATGTCACATTTTTCTAGCTTGCCAAAAAAATAGGTTGTGGTCTACTTCATCAAATGCCTTACTGAAATCCAAGTATACTATGTTCACAGCATTTCAGTGGTCCATTAATTTAGTCACTTTATCAAAGAATGAAATAAAATTTGTTAGGCATAATCTGTTTTTGGCAAACCAATGTTGGCTTCTGGTTATAGCTTTGCTTGCATATAAGTGTTCACAGATCTGTTGCTTGATTATCTTTTCCAGGAGCTTCCCAGGTGTTGATGTCAGGCTGATTGGTCTGTAGTTTCTTGGATATTTTTTCCCCCTTTTTTGAAAATGGGAAACACATCAGCTCTTTTCTAATCCGCTGGTAGTTCCTCGGTACTCCAGGATCTCTGAAAGATATGGTTCAATGGTTCCGAGATCACATCTGCCAGCTCCTTCAGAAATCTGGGATGTAGTCCATCAGGTGATTTGAACTTGTCTAAGCAGATAGGTGTTCTCTTGCAATTTTCTTGCTTATTTTAATTTGTATTCCTAGTCTGTCTTTTGGTTATATTCTTAGTAGGTTGAGCTATTTTTTCCTTTTTGTGTGATGTCTTATGGAAAGAATGAATTAAGTAAGTCTGCTTTCTCTCTACTGCTCATTACTTGCTTGCCATCTTCTCTCATTAGTGGACCGATTCTTTCCTTGATTCTCCTTGTTTTTTGTATGTTGAAAGAAACTTTTATTATTTTTTGACATTTGTTGCAAGTCTTAGTTCATTCTGGGCCTCAGCTTTTCTGACTTCATCTTGTTTGCAAGTTCGGGCTATTTGTTGGTAGTCTGCCCTAGTTATATGTCCTTCTTTCCATTTTTTTGTACTTATTCTTTTTGTCTTTCAGGTTATCAGGAAGATCTTTGTGTAACCACGCTGGTTTCTTCTTGGATTTCTTATTTTTCTTTTCAGTGGTATTGAATTGAACTGGGCTTTTATAATCATAGTTTTCAGTTTCCCAAGCTTCCTGAGTTGTTTTCCTCTTTTAAGATTTTCATCCCAGAGATATAACATTCACCAATACTTTCAGAGACACCATATCAGAACAGCATTACTTAATGTGTGGATTAAAGTTAAACAACAGAACTATATAGATACACCGGTATGGCTCTCAACACTGGAAGCGCTAGTGCATCCAAATTTCATGAACTTGGGAAAAATAGTTACATACAGAGATATTCTAAATGAACAAGGGGAACTTAAATCTAGACAAGAATTAAAAGAAAACGGGGTACAATTGGAATGGTGGGTGTACCTGCAAATTCAGTCACGTTATAAGAAAGACAAAAAGGAATGGGGTATACGGAGGGATTTGACAACACTAGATAAAATATTATTAGGAACGGAGGAGAAAGCAATCAAAAGAACATATAAATATTTATTGGAATATAAAATGGAAGAGGAGCAGGTAAAAGAAGTGATGATAACATGGGCCCAAAATTTCGGATATAATATCGATTTAGACAAATGGCAAATGTTATGGGAAAGAAATAGAAAGTTAACCTTGTCCACCTCATATAGAGAGAATTTGTACAAAATGTTTTACAGGTGGCACTTCTCTCCAACAAGACTGGCAAAGATGAGAAAAGATATGTCACCACAGTGTTGGAAGTGCAAGAAAGTGTTAGGGACTTATTATCACATGTGGTAGACTTGTTCCAAAGCCAAAGAATTTTGGCGGCTAATAAAGACTTGGTTGGAGGAAATATTGGCACTGAAGATAGATCCCAGACCAGAACGGTTTTTACTGGGAATGATAGACAGGAAGTTTAACAAAAGAGAGACACATCTAGTGTTGCATATTATAACAGCAGCAAGATTGGTCTATGCCCAGAACTGGAAAAATGGAAATGCCCCGGTGAAGAGTGAATTAATTAAAAAAAAATTGATATGTGCAGAGATGGATACACTAACATTAGAAATTAAAGACAAGGATGAAACAGAATATTATGAAGTTTGGGATAAGATATACTATGGGTTAGACTCGAGGAGAAAAAGTCAGAACAAAGAAAGCTTGTCTAGAAGAGAGAAAGTGTAGATTTTCAACCTCAAATTAAGCATAAGATAGAGATCAGAAAGAATATGAAATAAGAATGGAAATGGAAGTTATGTTGTAAATAGACGTAAATATGTATGTAACTATATAAATATGTAAATAGTATAAAATGCAATATGTAACTGGTATAAAAGATCAATGAATAGGGAGATATATGGTATATGCTATATGGCAGTGGTGGCGAAGCTATGGCACGAGTGCCAGAGGCGGCACTCAGAGCCCTCTCTGTGGGCACATGCGCTGTCGCCCCAGTCCTAGGCCTTCAGCTGGGTTTTATAAAACCTTTTCACTTTAGGCCCCTGCCACAATGTACAAAAAGAAGGTTCAATCAATCAGTCAATTTCAATTTCTCGCGGGAAAAAAAAAGATCTTGCAAAGTTGGAATTGATTGATTGAACTTTTTAGTCCCACCCAGTCTGCTGTTACCACCGCAGCTACGCGCACCCAATGGGCCACGCTGAGCCAATGGGCCACACCCACCCGGCACCCGACGATGCATAAGTGGGTTTTGGGTTGCAGTTTGGGCACTCGGTCTCTAAAAGGTTCGCCATCACTGGTATATGGTATAGTATGTATGGCAAGAAAAGCCACTGTGTTCAACCTGTTTTTAAATGTTTACTCAATAAAAATTAAAAAAAAAAGATTTCCATCCCTGGAATCCTTCCCAAGCTCTTTCTAAATTTGTTAAAGTCAGCTCTTTTAAAATTTAAGACTCTGATTTAATAATATTCTGTTGCTTGTGTTTGCATTATATTGAATTCCAATATGACATGGTCATTCTCCCCCAAAGTTCCAGCATCTTCAACCCCCTTTATCACCTCTGCTAGTAAGGACAGAATTCCAGTTTCCATATCCTATAATGGAGTCTCTAATACATTGTGGTGTTTGAAGCCTTTATGAATGGTGAAATGCAGGAACATGTGGCTTGAGTAACTTTGGTGAATGTCCAGGAGTGAGTAACTACAAGGGATAATCATAAGGTCTATGATGCACCTATCAGCACAGGAGAGGCAATTAGATCTCCTCCCTCATCACTTCCAGATTCAAGATTATTCTTTCAAGTGACTAACCCTAATTTTTTTATTCGTTCTGGGTTATGTCAAAACAAAACTACACGCAGTGTTACTTCCTCCCAAAATATCCCTCTCTTTTTCTGGTAGTGAAGCTCACAAAACAGGAAGCCTTTCCAGATTTAGGAGAGTGCTTAAAACAGATGGGTCTATTAAAACCTTTGCATTTGTTTTTATTGTTCTGTTGTTCTATCTTTTAATAACTGTTTGTATAGCAATTTCAATAGATTTTTTGCAAGCCATCCAAAACTATGTGTTTTAAATTGATAAATCAGTCAACAAAATATAGTACATATTAACAATGAAGCTTTTTACATTTCTTTCCTGATTTTTTTTCTACACCACTTTATAAAATCAGATAATATAATTCCTTTTATTTTTTTAATTCACACGTTCAAATCAATTAATGTAGTATATAGCTAGGAACAATTAGTCACTACTGATGTCTATATGCTTTATGTAAATGACAAATTTAAATATTAGCTTACACAGAAAGAATACATGCCAGGGTGGAAAGCAATGTTATTCATACAAATAAACCTTGAAACAGAATAGTATATTTTTTATTAAAAATCATCATAGAAGTATTTTTAGTTCTCCTGTTTTCAATCTTTTTTTAAACTTAATGAGGGCTTGTTAAATGATGACATGTGTGTTTTGTGTTCCTAAGAAGTGCACGTTACTAGTGATAAGTTGCAATTCTAATCCTGTCCCCTTGCCTTTTCTATTCTCTGTATCTCCCTCAGCAAACATATTCTTTTCTATATCCTTTGTTATCCAGATACATCTAGAAGACTTGGGGCAACTTGTGTTGGGAGGAAAGTGACTATGACCAGTGCAAAAACATCCTCAGGCCACAGAAGTTGAATAAAAAAACCATTCTAATACGGATAATTTTTTCTAGTAGATGTTGTTCAAAATATTACCCAACATCTATTTGCTGAGAAATGTTTGCATGCATATATTTATTCTGAGTTAATTCCAGAGTTATATCACAGTATTGCACAATACAATGGATGTATAGTACAAAAATAGCATCTAAACCAAATATCACTGAACCATGATTTATTGGATTAACTCAGGTTCACATAACACTTTCATCCCTAGACTAAATAGCACTGGTGGGTTTGTGCAATATATGGAGTCATCAAGTAGCTAACTCTAGTCTAGCTTTGCAAATTACGTGAAACAAGCATATCTCAAGAGACCAGGCCTATGTTTTCTTAGCCAAATAATCTCAAAAGGTAAATCTCTATTTCTGTGTCTATATAGAAGGTCGAAAGTGAATAATTCAGATAACCCATTGATTTTTAAACCCTAACTTGTCTTGTATCTCTTTTTCTTTGTTATCCTGGAGGCATGGTGGCATGCTCCTGTTTTAAATACCTTTGCTTCCTTCCATCTCCTCCTCCCACTCTTCTAAAAAGTGTCGATATTTTATTTGGATTTTTAACTTCACTCCATAACAGTTGCTTGACCTCCTGACTCGTACAAGTCATATAAATTCTGAGACTTTATTCAGGAGCCATGTTCATGCTATTGAATAAGCAATTTGGGAGGATGAATTAATGACTTGTGCTGTTGCTGGAAAGTCCCTGAAGAAATATTAAAATTGCTTGCAGACTGAATCAATACTCACTGAACACCAAAGCATGAGGTCTTGGAGAAACAAGCATTTGGAAAAGGAAGGGGAATTCCTGCATAAACCATCCACTTCAACCCTACTGCATTTTTTTAAAAAAAGAATCAGCTGATTCCTCTTACTTGAGTTTTTAAAGGGGGCTGCCTTCAGACTTGGGAACAAGAGAAAGGTAATTCCTCTTATTTTGTGTTTCTGCAGGAATAGCAGCTGGGCATACCACGTATCTGAGATCATCTTAACCTGACAACCTTTACAGGATGGAGAGGCCAAGTCCTGATGCTGCATGCCAGCCATTCATTTCAACTAAAATCAAAGGACTTGGTAGATTTATTTCAAATACTTTATATTGCTTTAAATATGTGCACGTTTTGAAGTTGCTTACCACAAGAATATAAAAATAATGCCGTGAAAGGAAACCCATCCACTAGAAAGAAAAATATTCATGGATTAGACCAGTGGTTCTCAACCTTTTAATGCCGCGACCCCCAACCGGTCGTAAGTCAAAGACTACTCAACTGGTCGAGGACTACTCAACTGGTGCAGCACCGTTTGCAGAATGGGACTTTTGGCGGGCTCAGCAGGGCAGAGACAGCCTGGACAATTCCTATTGGCTTTTGAAAGCCAATAGAATTAGACTCTATTCAAGAGAGTCTATTCTATTGGCTTTCAAAAGCCAATAGAATAAAAGGGAGTAGCACAGCTAAGGAAAAGGGGAAAAAAATGGCGGACTGCATTGTTTGGCGGCCCCCGTGAAATGGTCGTTCGACGCCAAATGGGATCCCGACCCACAGGTTGAGAACCACCGGATTAGACAATGCCAAAAATAGGCCAACATTTAATTCTGTTGAAAAGTGTGTAGCACAACAGCAGCATGGAGAAATAATAACCCCTCAATGTTTAACAACTTAGGGGAAAAACAAATATCCACAGTGGACCACTGAGACTCTTTTCAACAGAAGAAGGTTTTTTCTGAAGAGGTTTTTTTCTGAAATGTGCACAAAAACAAGGGAGAATGAATAAATGTTGAAATATTTACACAAGCCTATTCTATCGTACGAGAATAAGTACCTTATACTAGGCTAAGTCAAGGGAAAAAAATTAGCTTTTGAAAGCCCCCAAAGATCTGTAGTATTTTTCTGATATTTTGACAGACAAGAAGGATGAAGTTGAGTAGAAGCACTTTGGCTAAGGTTAAAAGCTACCTGTTCAAAATCCCAATGTGCTTTGGCTAACAGATTTCTCACAAACATCAATCCCTAATGGGGAGACCATAATATGTTAGGGTGCAAGTGCACAGCATATTAAGGAGCAATTCATCAGAACTATAGTTGCCAGAAAAGTGTGTTAGCATTAAATTGTCTTAGGCCAGGGATAGGCCACCTTGGCTCTTTTATGACTCGTGGCCTTCAACTCCCAGAATTTCTGAGCCAGCCATGCTCAGGGGAAAGGGAGAGGTTTCCAAGCTGAGCCATGCTGGCTCAGGAATTCTGGGAGTCAAGGTTGCCTACCCTTGTCTTAGGCCAAACCCTCTACTGCCTCAAGTAATGAGGCTTGTGAATGTCCTGTCCTTTAAAGTGGGACAATTTAAGAAAAGCTGTTACTGAATTTCCCTGGCTTCATTTCCCCCACACGGAGTACTACCTATCAGTAGGGGGGGAAATGCTGGTCTTATAGTAGAGTTAAGTCAGGGGTCTTCAAACTTGGCTGAGGAATTCTGGGAGATGAAGTCCACAAGTCATAAAAGGGCCAAGTTTGAAGACCCCTGGGTTAAGTAATATGGAGTGTAGGCAGGTCCTTTGAATGGTGGGTTTATGCTGGTCTATGACCATAATAAAGATTTGTTTGTTAGTCACCTGTCAAGTTGCCAAGTTAAGAGATCATCACTGCAAGGAAAAGAGTTCTCTCCTATTTCATCCTGTGGCCCTCCACTATGCCCAAGACCTATTGGGACTCTTTTTGGACACACATTTAGCACTCTTTCAAAAGCGAGCTAGACCATGTTCAGAAATAGCCAGATTGGAAGGGGACAATGCAGAGAAAATGTTGTCAGGAGCATTCTCTCCTGCTTCACCTAGCACCCGCCTCCGTGCCTGTGACCTGTTAGTCAAGCTAATAGGTGTGGAAGAGATTGTGGGAGTGATGGGATCAATAATAAATGAATTCTGTCCTTTTCTAATGTTGCAGAAGAATGGCACTATTGACAACGAGCAGGTATGGCTAAGCAGCATATGGAAGTAGCATCAAGAAGTAGTACCCTTCAAATAATAAACAAAAGTGATATGGATATCTGAACCCTTAGTCAGCCAAAGCAGTGGAAAAACCTACAATGCAGTTTTTGGTAATAGAAGCAACAGCACAGAACTGTCAAAATCAGGTTACCCCCAGCTTTAAATTGACCTCCTGTGCAGCTTGGCATCAGTGCCTTCTGAAGAGAGTTGTAGTCCTATTCTTTAAAAAAAAAATTCTAATATTCTTTCTAAATAATGCTAAGCTCCTGTTTTAAAAATTCAGATCACTCTTTTTCAAGAGTGGTACACTCATTATTGTATATAAGGATCCTGTAAAGCAATTTAGCAAGGATTGACCAGACATTTTGCAGGCAGCTGTTTCTGTAGAAGGCAGTCTTCAAGTGTCTGGATGGGAGAAAACATGTTTGTAGTAGCCTCAACTGGCTAACAGGGGCTGGGCAGATCCCAGTCTCCAACTATCATTAGTCTCTTCATTAATGAAACATCATAGATTGGACCCATCACAAAATGTGTAGGGAGAAAAGGGAATAGAATTGTTTTAAAACTAGAACAAAGGATGAGCCAAAGGCATTGTCATGAACACATAATACAATACAACAAGGGCATTTTTGGGCCACAACTAGGGAGATATAAAGACAATCCTTAGACCAGGGGTAGGCAACTTTGGCTCTTTTATGACTCGTGGACTTCAACTCCTGGAATTCCTGAGCCAGCCATGCTGAGGGGAAAGGGAGAGGTTTCCATGCTTAGCCATGCTGGCTCAGGAATTCTGGGAGTTGAAGTCCACAAGTCATGAAAGAGCCAAGGTTGCCTACTCCTGCCTTAGACAGTTGATGATATTTAATGTGCAGGTGAACTGTTTGTATTTCATTCAACAATATTTTTTAACCCCCAAATGACTGTCTTGTGACAAGCAAAATTATGAGGAACTAGGGAAATTAAATGATTTGGCAGCTTTGAGAAACTAGCCATAGATTGTCACCATCCCTAAAGGAATGGAGGGCCTGGAACAGATTTGTCGTATGAGCCAGCTACAAAGATTGTGTTTCAAGGCCTTAATTATATTCAACAAGGACAAGCATAGATATTTAAGGAATCAATCCCTTGGCATTTAACTATTTTATATCCAGTTCTAATAGCAGCATTTTTCTTTCTTAAAGGTCTCTGACAGAGGCATTGCATGAGCATATTCTTTTAATCTACCAAGAGTAGATTACCAAATCTACCAAGGAAATACAGTGCTCTGTCCCCACCCATTTCTATAGTACTTTTTAGAATTTTTAATGAAGAAATAAACCTACATACTCTAATACAGACATGTCAAACACAAGGCCCGGGGGCCAGATGTGGCCCGCGAAGTGGTTTCATGTGGCCCGCAAAGCCATCTTGGAAACAGTGAGGGAACGGCCCCCGCTGCCTTGGCCCTGGCCCAGGCCAGCCGGGAGCCAATGTACAATTTTGTGGTCGCCATCTATGCTGAAACATATTCAGTCTTAGCTCCACAAGGCTTTCGGGAAACAGCGAGGAACCAGCCCCTGCTGCGTCGCCCCTTCCCCTTGGGTGCATGCTGGGAGGTGTCACCCTTTGTGAGGAATGAAGGAATGCACCATCGCCTGGAAGTGGCCTGCAAATGGCCCTGGCCTACTTCCCATATCCAGCTTGATCCGCTCTGGGGGAGGGGTTTCGGAAGGCAGTGGGGCGCTCTCCTTACAGCACCAAGAGGCTGAGCCCCCACAGGCACCCTTGACGTGAACGATGTAGAGCTAGCCATGCCCACCCAGTAGGCCGCACCCACCCTGGCCACACCCACCCAGCCCTGAGGGCAACCGCAAAGCTGATGCGGCCCTCAATGAAATTGAGTTTGACACCCCTGCTCTAATAGATCTGATAGATGTTAAATATGTACTATCCCATATACTAAAACTAAGGCTATTTTTTTAGATTCTAACCCTAACCCTAATTATGATTGCATTACAACATTTAAATGTTGAATTTTCATTGATCCTATCAATATTATTTTGTAATTTTTCAATATTAATTTAGCAGGGATTCTTAGGTTTCTCAGTTATTAAATAATAACATCAAATGTCACAATTCTGTCAATATTAGGTATGATTTTGCTTTTTTATTTCTACAGCTACAATAATTTCTTTATCATATTCAGGTAACTACAATACAACTATTTTGTTTTTAAAACACACACTACATTTGAGTGAGGAACTATATTGAAAATTCTCTACAACTGTTGCACTTGAGAAGGATTATTTTGAAAGCCTGCTTATACAGCCTATCAATCAGTCATAGGTATCATTAAGAATTTCATTCAAATATATTCACAAAATGTAGTGCAACGGATTGCAAGCACGCACACACACACACACACACACACACACACACATTACTTATTTACTGTATGTTTGTATGTTTATGTGGCCTGCTGTTTGAAAAATGCCATCCTGACAGACCTAATCAAATAACAGCTGACTCTAGTGCAGTGGTTCTCAACCTGTGGGTCGGGACCCCATTTGGGATCGAACGACCATTTCACGGGGGTCGCCAAACAAGGCTGTCCTCCATTTTTTCCCCCTTTTCTTTGGCCACGCCCCTGGCACCCGGTGATGTATAAGTGGTTGGGGGTCACCACAACATGGGGAACTGTATTATGGGGTCGCGGCATTAGAAAGGTTGAGAACCACTGATCTAGTGAATGAGGGTAATGAAGAAAACTTTAGTCCAGACATCTACAGCTTCTGTGATACATTTAGTTTGCTTTTTCATCCTTTCAATTTGGTGTGATGATGGATAATCAAAAGTATCATGCCTGATGATGCTGTGGAATAGTTATCCACCAGGTTCTGGCACTTCATGCTGATCTATATTTATTTTACTTCTGGGGGAAAAAACATGTATTTACAATATGTCTGGACCAATCCATACAAGAGATTAACTTTGAAAATTCTACCTGTATAGAAAACCAGCATAGCATTAACTGTATTTATAAGCTTTCATCTTCTATCTAGAGCAGGTGTGTCAAAATGGCGGCCCACAGACCCGATGTGTCACGTGCAGGTCATGCTCACCCCAGCTCCACAAAGGCAAAAAAAAATCATGATATATCACATGACGTGATCGAGTTGGACACCTGTGACTGGAACATATGATCAAACGTACAGCCAAACTTATGACTCATCAGTTAAAATCTATTTGACACAGAGAAAATACAAAATGTTTAAAATCAGGCATTTCTCAAGCTACCCAATGACGTTAAAAGTTAAGTTTAAAAAGCAGGTCCTTGAACCTGCCTTGGGTTCCAGGAATAATTTTTGCAGACTTGCAAAAGTAAACAGTAAAAAATGACATCTGTTATCACTTTGATTTCCTTAACTATTATCATTCAATGATCCACAGCCCATTGTGGATGAAGATACTTCTTTTTCATACTTCTTTTTCACAAGCCTTGCTTGCAGGCAGACACTTACCCCTGAACAACTGCTAACTAACAAGGTGTGACCAAGCTTCAGTGGCACATAGAACCTTATATACCAAGTGATGATCCAAAAATATTATTTGACCTCCACATCTAATCTGTAAACACTGTCACAAGTATTAACATCACCTGCAGCATCACAGGAGCCTATATTGTAGTTGCTTATCTTTCAAAGTGACAAATCTGTCTGCAATGCTCTGCTACAGTTTTATGACAGATAACTGACCAAGAATAAATGGACAACCTGGAATGAAAGAATTCTAAAGTTTTAAGGATCCATTTAGGATCATCAAGTTGAATTGCAGTTCGGTGCAGGAATCCAGATTTATAAATATCTGACCTCAGTCATAAAACATATCACTCTGTCTCTGATCTCAAATTGACTTTGGTAAAAAAAAATTGTTGGAAGATTTAACATTTTCTCATGGATTAAGCAGAGACCAAAGTTTCTTATTTTTTATATAATACAAATAGGTTAACCAACTCAGCAAAACAAGGATATTTGAGGTATAAAGGCCAGTTTGCTCTAATGGTTAAGGGATCAGGCTAGAAAGCAGAAGACCAGGAGTTTTATTCTCATCTTAGTCATGAAAGTTAGCTGGATGACCTTCTGCTGGCCACTGGTTTTTGTCTTGGGGGAAAACAGGAGGAGAAAGATATGTTGGATATGTTCTCCATCTTGAATTATTTGTAAAAATAACTAAAGTAGGATGCAAATAAATAAACTCAACAACTTAACAACTTTGTTAATAACCCATTATTTTATCTGTCTCTTGTTTCCCCTTCTCTTTCATCCCCTATCCTGGTCACCAATAGCTGAATCTATACACCACTTCTTTCGAACTATAGTCAGCTCACCTGATGACATGGACTGAGATCCATGGAACTTTAGATGATAATAAATATGTAACCTGATTAACCTGATGAAATATTCCTGCTGTTTCAGTCCATACAGGGAGTGCCACATTTGTGGCTTTTGTTAAAACCTTATGAGGATTATGCGGTGGGTGAAGACGAACATTTTCATTGCAAATAAGTAAACAAGACAAGGTATACATTATAAAAATCACAGCATTAGCAAGAGCCAATGCATGGATTTTTGTATGCATGTAGGTTCGTGGTGGCGAACCTATGGCACACGTGCCACAGGCGGCACGCAGAGCCCTCTCTGTGGGCACACGCGCTGTCGCCCCACTCCTAGGCCTTCAGCTGGATTTTATAAAACCTTTTCGCTTTAGGCCTCCACCGCCGTGTGCAAAAAAAAAAGTTCAATCAATCAATCAATTTCAACTTCTCGCGGGGGAAAAAAAGATCTTGCAAAGTTGGAATTGATTGATTGAACTTTTTAGTCCCACCCAGTCTGCCATTACCACCAAAGCCACGCCCACCCAATGGGCCACACCCACCCAATGGGACATGCCCACCTGGCACCCGATGATACATAAATGGATTTTGGGTTGCAATTTGGGCACATGGTCTCTAAAAGGTTCGCCATCACTGATGTAGGTGATAGCTTTTTTTTCTCTCCTATGCCATGAGCATCTACCTGTCTTCTGCTAATGGAGAAGTTAATAATAATAAAGTTGGAAGGGACCTTGGAGGTCATCTAGTCCAACCCCCTGCTCAAGCAGGAAACCCTATACCAGGGGTAGGCAACCTTGGCTCTTTTATGACTCGTGGACTTCAACTCCCAGAATTCCTGAGCCAGCCATGCTGAGGGGAAAGGAAGAGGTTTCCAAGCTGAGCCATGCTGGCTCAGGAATTCTGGCAGTTGAAGTCCACGAGTCATAAAAGAGCCAAGGTTGCCTACCCCTGCCCTATACCATTTCAGACAAATAGCTGCCCAGTTTCTTCTTAAAAACTTCCAGTTCCACCACTCTGTCCCTCTTGAGGATTTTACAGATAAAGGGAACAACATAAAGAGGCTTCACAAACCTCTTTGCTATTTTTGTTTCTTCTCACACATCCACAGAAAGAAAAAAAAAAATATGGCTATCTTAGTACCTAGAGAGCCTGCTTACTATTATATCTTTTAAAGAATGACTAATACATTTTAGTACAGTGGTTCTCAACCTGTGGATCAGGACCCCATTTGGGGTCGAACGACCATTTCACTGGGGTCGCCAAACAACGCAGTCCGCCATTCCCCCCCCCCTTTTCCTTAGCTGTGCTACTCCCTTTTATTCTATTGGCTTTTGAAAGCCAATAGAATAGATTCTCTTGAATAGAGTCTAATTCCATTGGCTTTCAAAAGCCAATAGGAATTGTCCAGGCTGTCTCTGCCCTGCTGAGCCCGCCAAAAGTCCCATTCTGCAAACGGTGCTGCACCAGTTGAGTAGTCCTTGACTTACGACCGGTTGAGTAGTCTTCGACTTACAACCAGTTGGGGGTCGCGGCATTAAAAAGGTTGAGAACCACTGTTTTAGTACATCTTCTTTCCCCATCAATCTTGCCAATCAGCTCTGCTTCATTCTAAAAGAGATACTCATTCCTTTTCATTGTCTTTCATTTGCATATAGCTGCATTAGCTTAATTGGCTTGACATTTCCAAAAGATATATCCCACTTTCCCTTTCTTTTTGTGTTTAATCATATTATTTAATCATGTTATTTAAAAAAATAAAATGTTATAAGCACTTTTTATAGGTAAAGAATTTAAATGAGTTTTGGAACTCCTGCATCAGTTTCTAGGAAACTAGTACATTTAATAGCAACATTCTTTCTTTAAATTTTGTTTCATTTTCGTGAAAAATAGAGCAAATGATGTTTGTTTTATAGTATGCCTAGAAAATCTGGCATGCTTCCTCCCCTTATTTGGTTCAGACAGGTCTGGAAATGTAATACTAAAAAAATATAAGATCAAATAAACATTACTGAAGTTTCTTTATATTTTTGTGCAACATAATTGAAAGGGATACATTTATATTATTTAATTAATGAAGTTAATTCCAGGTCAAAGTGATCAGGCTGGGCTGACTCTGCATGGATATAAAGCACGTTGGATTGTTTCAGAGCTGAGGGTAGAGCTGGATTTCTACCCTAATTCCTAGTGTTCATCTGGATAAGAATTCCCAGATTCAACTCTTAGGCCAGGGGTAGGCAACCTTGGCTCTTTTCTGACTCGTGGACTTCAACTCCCAGAATTCCTGAGCCAGCATGGCTCAGCTTGGAAACCTCTCCCTTTCCCCTCAGCATGGCTGGCTCAGGAATTCTGGGAGTTGAAGTCCACGTGTCATAAAAGAGCCAAGGTTGCCTACCCCTGTCTTAGGCTTCTATCTGTATGAGAGCTGGATCAAGCTTTGCATGGCATTATCAAGGGTTATATGGAAGGAGGCATATGCTATGGGCCACCAAAAAGAAGTTGGTGGCTAATGAAAGACACTTTTTGCACTGTGTTGTAGATCAAGGGTCCCCAGTCCCTGGGCTGCATGAGTGATGTGCACGTTCATGCGCGTGACAAGCTCCACTTGCACAAGTGGCGGGCAAGCGTGCCCATGCACAAAGCTCCACTCGCACAAGCAGAGGGTGCTTGAGCAGAGCAAAGCTCCACCTCCATGAATGGAGGCCACTTACATGCAAAGCTCCATTCACACAAATGGAACTTTGCGCTCGAGCCCTCTGCTCGCATGAATGGAGCTTCGCGCACAAGCACAAGCACCCTCCACTCAATTGCCCTCCACTCACACAAGTGGAGCTTTGCACATGACTGCAAGCGTCCTCCGCTTGCACGCGAAGCTCCATTCGGCAAATGGGAGGCATATGCATCACCTGTTTGCACCAATGGAGCTATGCGCACTTCTGTGCGTCTGTCACTCACACACACACCCATGCCGGGCCAGGCCGCAAAGGTTGGGGACCGCTGTTGTAGATGGTATTTTGACAGCAAAACTGAATGTAATGGCATACAGCTACCTTTATTTGCCCACTTAGCCTCTTCTCTACCTTTTCAATATGATGCATTTTTTCTAGTTTTAATCTTGAATATGCACAATTTTACCGTGAAAACCCCACTTTCTCCACCAATCAGCATTCATTATCAACATGGCCAACGTCTAACAGAAAACTTGGCAGGAAATGCAGATGGACCTAATTCTACGAACAGAAGGAAATTCCGCTGAATCTTACTTTTATTTTGCACATTAAGCATCTCATTGTGTGGTTTCTTGGCAATGAAATTGACCAAGAATGAAAAATGTATGAGGTTCTCTTTAATATGATTAGGGCACAGTTATCTCTCAGGGGCTGCCCCAAAGAAGAGGGAGTCAAGCTATTCTCCAAAGCTCCTGAAGGCAGGACAAGAAACAAGGGATGGAAACTAATCGAGGAGAGAAGCAACCTAGAACTAAGGAGAAACTTCCTGACTGTTAGAACAATTAACCAGTGGAACAACCTGCCTCCAGAAGTGGTGAATGCTCCAACACTGAAAGTTTTTAAGAAGAGTCTGGACAGCAATTTGTCTGAAATGGTATAGGGTTTCCTGCCTGAACAGGGGGTTGGACTCGATGACCTCCAAGGTCCCTTCCAACTTTATTATTATTGTTGTTGTTGTTGTTATTGTTACATACCAGTCAGCTGTGTGGAAGTCAATAAATTATTATTATTATTTTGGATCATCGCACAGTCAGCCAGATGTTCAGACTGGATTTCGAGTCCTTACCCAGGACCTGGGATAGGCAGATGTGGATGTTTGATGGTATTACAGATATCGTCGCAGGATGGAAGCAGTTCCTAATAAGGCCGCCTTTTGCAATTGACTAATAGCAAATTTGTCAATGCCAATTGTGTTCAAGTGGTGCTCCAGTTGTTTTGGGATTGCACCCAAGGAGCCTATTACTATTGGTACTATAATAATAATAATAATAATAATAATAATAATAATAATAATAATAATAATAATAATAATAATAATAATAAGAGTAAAGTTGGAAGGGACCTTGGAGGTCATCTAGTCCAACCCCCTGCTCGGGCAGGAAACCCTACACCATTTCGGACAAATGGCTGTCCAGTCTCTTCTTAAAAACTTCCAGTGTTGTAGCATTTACTGCTTCTGGAGGCAAGCTGTTCCACTGATTAATTGTTCTCACTGTCAGGAAGTTTCTCCTTAGTTCTAGGTTGCTTCTCTCCTTGATTAGTTTCCACCCGTTGCTTCTTGTCCGGCCTTCAGGTGCTTTGGAAAATAGCTTAATTCCCTCTTCTTTATGGCAGCCCCTGAGATATTGGAATACTGCTATCATGTCCCCCCTTGTCCTTCTCTTCGTTAAACTAGACATACCCAATTCTAGCAACCGTTCCTTATATGTTTTAGCCTCCAGTCCCCTAATCATCTTTGTTGCTCTTCTCTGTACTCTTTCTAGAGTTTCAACATCTTTTTTACATCGTGGTGACCAAAACTGGATGCAGTATTCCAAGTGTGGCCTTACCAAGGCATTGAAGAGTGGTATTAATACTTCACGTGATCTTGATTCTATCCCTCTGTTAATGCAGCCTAGCAATGTGTTGGCCTTTTTGGCAGCTGCAGCACACTGCTGGCTCATATTTAGGTGATTGTCTACTAGGACTCTGAGGTCCCTCTCACAGTTACTACTATTGAGCATGGTGCCACCTATGCTGTACTTGTGCATTTGGTTTTTCTTGCCTAAATGTAGAACCTTGCTATTATTATTATTATTATTATTATTATTATTATTATTATTATTATTATTATTATTATGTATCTGATTAATAATAATAATAATAACAATAACAATAATAATAATAATAATAATCAGATACACAGACTAGCCTGGCCTTTTTAAATAGCTTAATCCTTTGAACGAATTGCTTTTACACTTTTTCCCCCAAATTTGTGAGTGAGGATGCTCACATTTTGGGCTGGCACTTCAAAGCCAACTCTCCCATCTTGGCATGCTACAGAAGCCTTGCAAAACTCCCACAACTACATAGAAGCTTACATTTACAGGATATAGAATAACAGCGTTGGAAGGATCTCCTGTTATTCAACCATCACCACCACTCCCTGTTCAGGCAGAAGACCCTCAAGAGATAGAGACCACAGATAACCAACACCATCAGCAAGACCTTCAATGTCTGGAACCGGCCAGAATTAACGCATGGTTCACCCAACAATTATAGTCTAAGTATGCTAAAGCTAATCATTTTTCATGGCATGGCAAGTCATAAACCCAAATAACAAAAACCTGATTCTTGAGATTGGTGTGAACCCTTGAAAATATTGAGGAGTTGATACCAGCACTCCTCAAATATTTGCTACTTGGTAGTGATTATTAGATGTCCAAATGGGAAGTAAGTTTAATAATTGTATTTAACATTTAAGTCATGTATACAAACTAATCTTCGCTTTATTACTAATTTATGTGAAATACATAAAATTTGAATTTTTGTTCCAATACAACTTACAGTTGTATTTTAGCCCCAATAGGGCAATTTTCATCAGACTATAAATCCCATCTATTGTACAAATATGTCATGGCTCACAAAGAACTTTGATTGCTGGAAAACATTTGCTTTTTCCGGCCAAGGAGAGAGTATTTTCCAAGAGAAATTTTTCTTCCTGGAATTAAAATGATCCAGAAATACCCACCAATTAAAGAACTCAAATGTAACATTTGCAGCAAAACTTTCACATTCAAAAATGCAACTTACACTACAGAGCTCAAGCATGTTCATATTCAAGGAATTCTCATTAGACTCAGCCAGACCATTTTGCTCATCATCTTGGAGAAACAGCTGATAGTTCCCCATGTCCCCATATAGAAGGGGTCTGTTCTGTTCCAATCTTTTTCTTCCCTTCAACTCTGTCAGTATTTGGGGCAGATCTAATAATATTAATACTACTAATAATAACAATAATAATAATAATAAAGTTGGAAGGGACCTTGGAGGTCATTGAGTCCAACCCCCTGCTCAGGCAGGAAACCCTACACCATTTTGGACAAATGGCTGTCCAGTCTCTTCTTAAAAACTTCCAATGTTGGAGCATTCACCGCTTCTGGAGGCAGGTTGTTCTAATGGTTAATTGTTCTAGCTGTCAGGAAGTTTCTCCTTAGTTCTAGGTTGCTTCTCTCCTTGATTAGTTTCCATCCGTTGCTTCTTGTCCTGCCTTCAGGGGCTTTGGAGAATAGCTTGACTCCCTCTTCTTTGGGGCAGCCCCTGAGATATTGGAAGACTGCTATTATGTCGCCCCTCGTCCTTCTTTTCGTTAAACTAGACATACCCAATTCCAGCAACCGTTCCTTATATGTTTTAGCCTCCAGTCCCCTAATCATCTTTGTTGCTCTTCTCTGTACTCTTTCTAGAGTCTCAGCATCTTTTTTACATCATGGTGACCAAAACTGGATGCTGTATTCCAAGTGTGGCCTTACCAAGGCATTGTAAAGTGGTATTAACACTTCACGTGATCTTGATTCTATCCCTCTGTTAATGCATTCTCCATCTGCAGGTATTTCCACTTGGCGTGGTGGTTTAGGCATGGGTGACGGTACCTGTACCCCAGGTGCAAGACTTTTCTTAAGCCTCACCTTCCCTCTTTGCCTCTTTCTTTCCTCCCAAATCTCCTTAAAGTTCACTTTCATAACAGACCCACCACTTTGCATTACTACCCCTTCATGACTCGGATCCTACTGCTCCCTGTCACCTGCCATAATACATATTCTTCTTGCAATTACAAGAAAACTCAGTTGTGCAAGGAGAGAACAAGGCTATCTATAATTACACAATATCTATAATATATGAATTATAGATTAGAAGCCATCTTGTTGTGTTAACAATGAATAAAAAAAACAGTTGTTTTATAATAAAGAGTATATTGGCAAATAGTACTGTGTATCCTTTTACCTTTTTGCTTTCCTTGTCTCTTATTAAATATGTGTATGACTGTTAGTATTACATGTAATTTGGGCTTGTTATTATTGGCCTCTCTACATCTAAACATACTCTTTTCTAGAAGCCTATTAAGAATGTAAATTTGAAAAGTGAGGGTGATTATACAAAAACTTCCTATGAAATAGTGATACACAATCAAAGTTTTAGATATAGCCTCCATGCAGCAAAGAATTCATCTCTTGGTAAATGTCTTTCTTTTTAGCTTCCTTGCAACTGGAGCATCTCATCTTAAGATTTAGGTCAATAGAGTTTTTAATAGTTATTATTAATTATTATTATGAATCCTTTCCTTTCCTTCCCTTCCCTTCCCTTCCCTTCCCTTCCCTTCCTTCTTTTCTTAGCTCCAGGAGCTCTTTTCAATCATATTGCTGAAGTTGAAATACAATTTTAGCTGTGCAGTTACTGAAAATTATTATGAATCAGTTTCTTGGAAATTTGAGACAGAAAACACGAGAAATGTAGTGGCTAATAAGTGTGATAGTCTTAACAAAAATAAAAAAGAGCAGCCTGGTCCTAACTCTTCTCAAAGGAAAAATCTATTCCCATCAGTGAACTTGTTTCCACTTCACAAAATTGTTTTGCCATTTTTGTCCTCCCTCACCTAAAGAAAACATTAAGTGTAACCCTTCCAGACACCAAAATGTTGCCCACTCTATGATAGTTTGACTCTATGAAAAAAATAATATGACTATTTCTAAGAGTAACAGACTGAGTATTATGGCATATTGCATTGTTTACTATTTAATTGTTAACCAATAAGTAAAGATACACTGAAGCACATTATTATTAATATTAGCATTCTCAATCGTCCTGTTCATGTACAACAACACTTTTATGTTAAGTCCCATTATGTCAAAACCTCTGTTTGTTGTCTATGTATTCACTGTCCAAAAATATGTTTCTGAAAACTGCATCATGCACGTTTCCTCTCCCTTCTAATTTATACTGCCTCGTTTTCTTCCTCATGTCTTTCTAACGTGCTCACATCACTCAGGGTGGCTTTATTCTTTTCAAAAGGTTGATAAAAGCCAATTTCACAGGATGATTCATAGCATCTTATAGCCTCACCCAGTGATTGTTGAGGCAATAGAAAAGCCATCTTCATTACAAAATAGAGCTCCACAGTGATGGCTGTGTGATATTAGAAGATCTGGATTTGGACAAGGACATTGGGGTAAGCAAACTTTTTTGTACATTTACCTTGTATTCTTACTTAAAAATTGGGGGGAAAAAATACTTTGACCAACTGGAGAAGAAGAAACAGAGTATTTTAATTTGTAAGGTAAAGTTATTCAGAAACAGAATGATATGCGTTCATTAAAATGGGAGGTTGGTGGAGAAAGAAGCACGTTCCACAACATTCAATGTGAAAGGATTACGTATTAATTATTTTTAGGGAAAATTTGCAGCTACAGTGTCCATTTACAAGAAAGCAAATTCTGAAAAGCAGATCGCTGACAATTTTTGATCCTACCCAGTTCACAGAACGGCAATCTTTCCAGCCTGTCCTTGTGGGAGTTTAATTATTTTTAATGTGGATTACCTGGAAATCAAAGTGCAGCTAATACACATTTATGAGAAAGAAAAGTAGCTGTTTAAATTGGGGAAAGTCTTGGTAAAAACTAAGTTCTGGGGAGGCAGAGATTGGTAGAGCTTACCCATAAAACAGCCCAGGTATGATTAGAGGTGGACAACTTTGAAAAAAGTGGAGACAGAAGCATTTGCAGGATCAAAAGCAACACTGCACCACTGTTCTCCCTTTTGCCTCACTTGGAGATGACGTCTTAGTTACTTTATTAGGCCTCTGTGATATCATTATGTGATATTGTCCGGGGGGGGGGTAAAGGGAGAAGAGTTGAAAGGGTTTAGAACAGAGGTCCCCAACCTTTTGGGCACCAGGGACTGGTGCCGTGGAAAAAGGATTTTCCGTGGACCAGAGTGGGTGTTGTTTCACATACTGCCTGCATCCTCTGTGTGGGGCTTTGCTTATTAGTGCAGCCCGGTTGCTGGCATGCTAGGGACTAGTGCTGGTCCATGTACTGGGGGTTGGGGACCTCTGGTTTAGAACAAACATGCTCTCCTGCCTGCCTGCTTTCCAA
The DNA here is from genome assembly GCF_016545835.1 of Crotalus tigris. Lineage (NCBI taxonomy): Eukaryota > Metazoa > Chordata > Lepidosauria > Squamata > Viperidae > Crotalus > Crotalus tigris. The sequence continues at coordinate 172,298 of NW_024100116.1, read as the reverse complement.
TTTGCAGCAATATTCCCATATTTGAAATGAAGAGTCAAGCTTGCATTCTACTTAGCTAAATTCTAGATAAGAAGATGGAAACTGAAAGAGGAAAATCACCTCCCTTCCTATCTTTAATGCTGCTTTGAAATTGTTCGTGTTGATTTGTGGTATGTCATACTCTTTCTTTATCAGCGTAAATTTTCATAGCTTCCTAGCAAAAAAAGCAGGAAGTGTTGTACGTACATCATTGTAAAATGAACCCAGTTACGATGGAGAAGCATTTATTTATTTATAAAATTTGTTTGCTCCCTATCTCGCTGCGAAGTGCCTATCGTGATGTGTCTGATTTTGTTCTGAAGTCAGAAAAGGAAGCATACGTCCCCTAAACGGCAACATGCAAAATTATCCTCCATATTGTCTGACAATCTCAGTTCAAGAGCCGAGTTTCTCTTTAGGGTATTCTTTGCAGACAGGTGAAAAATAAATCCCTGGTTGGACTCCGATGGCCCTTCATAAAACTCTTGTAGCTATGACTTGCCTACTTAGAAAAGGACTGACTTTACTCAGTTGCACAGATTGTTCATTCAAGAATTCTGAAGGCTTCTGAAGGAGAAAACTGGAAGCGATGCCGCCTAAGGAAGGATCAGATGAAAGGAGAGAAGCTTGCAACTGAATAACAGCCAGAGAAAGAAACTTAGAAAGGATCCACCTTAACTAATCGGTCAATAAAAAGAGATGGCGAGAAATTTGTATTTTTAGACTTTCAAGATTCTGTTAATGTAATTTTATAACAAGGTAGAATTAGCTTATGTTGCCATGTTTCCTGATTAATTCACTTTAGGAGGCTGACAAGACATATATGGTCCTCACTAAGAGGTTACAGGACAGCAGTCTCTGCATGTTTGAGCATGGGGAGCAATACAAATAGCCGTCTTGTTCGCAACCATGGCCAGCACCCTTTAAAAGATACCGTATATTCCGGCGTATAAGGCGAACCGGCGTATAAGACGACCCCCGTCTTCGGCGCCAAGTCGCATGCCTAGAAAATCGTCTTATACGCCGGAAACTACCATTATTTCCGGCGTATAAGATGACTCGGCGTATAAGACAACCCCCGTTTTTGGCGCCAATTTTAAAGCTTGCAAAAGTCATCTTATATGCTGGAAAGTACTGTACTAACTTTGCTAACCTCAGTTGCTAATTGCTTTAGGAAATTGTTGGGTTTTTTAAGTAAAGATTTTATTGCGTTTTTTTTCATCAACATATGTTAATTTTTCCAATCAACAAGTTGTCTGGAGTTTGTTATGCTAATACATGTTCAATTCCTAATCCTTCATTCTTTCCTCTAGCCAAGAATAAAACAGATTCCAAATTTGATAGTAGTCTGTATCTTCTTTATCTTTCAACCTCATAGTTAATGTATCCATCTCTGCACATTCCAATATTTTCCTGATTATTTCTTCTTCTGATGGCAGTTGCTTTAGGAAATTGTTCACTAACTACTTCTAAGCTATTAGAGACCTTCAGATTGACAAGTTTGAAAACACCAGGTAATGATTCAATCCTGAATCCAATTTTAATCACAAGCTTAAAAGTTTAAAGAATCAGAAATCAACAGCAAAAACAAACTTTAGATCTTAGAAAGTTATTAACAGATTAGGGTCCAGATAAAATTGAATACTGAAATTTTTACAATAAGATTTTGGAGTCAAGTATAAAGAATAGCTTCCTAATCAAATAGACTATGTTTTAGTTTTTGCAAAACAAAACAAAGATAAGTATCTGCAGGATTTGAAAAACTGGGCACTAGAGAGGAATAAAGGTATTAAGCAAAGGTAAAATATGCAAACTTCCAAAATGATGCAAAAGGTTATAATACTGAAAGAGACTTGAAAAATGGAGACAGAAATTAGTAGTCACAATATATCAACAATGTCAGTAATGATGTTTGCTTTTATAGATACTGTCTAAAAGATGTTATTGAAGAAATGACAGATATAGAACAAAGTTTAGCTGACAAGATACAGAGAGTATTGAAAGTGAATTTTCAACTTTCAAGCCAAAGGAATGACTTGAAAAATGATGTTTCACTGGATCTACAAAAGAAACTGGCCAGGGTTTTAAAATTTAAAAGGAAATACAAAGAAATGAAGAGAAATCAAGTCCTACAACAACATTTGAATGAACTAAGATTAAGACTATTAGACATATAAGGAAGGGAGATAAATTTAGTTTATGATCAAGGTTAAAACAAAATATGATGTTTCTTCTGGCAACACTTTATAGGATTTCTGCTGACACCAGGACTGAAAAGATGACATTTTATAGATTTGCCCAAAAGATGGGAAATGGGATGAAGAGATCATTGTTTGTAATGCTAGAAGAGGTGAAGAGTCACTAAATTTGTTTATAGTTGTTCTAATGAACATTAGAAATCATTTCTTTATATATTTCTTTTATTATATTTGTACTTTCTCTTTCTTCTCCTCTCCTTTTTTCTTTGTCCTTGCATCTTTTACTCTATTAAGTTTAGTTTATATTAGATTTACTGTTATTATCAATGTGTGTGTGTGTGTGCATGCATGTAATATGCAAATGTATGAGTATATATGTGTGTATGTGCGTGTAATATGCATATGTATATATGAGTATATATGTGTGTGTGTGCATTTCATTCATTTCTATGTTTGATTCAAACTCTTGGTTATGAATTATGGAGTATTAAGCAGTTGCTTTAGGATTATTTGCTCGCTTATAAAAAAGGAAAATAATGTTGTTTGTGCCCTTTCTGTGGACAATATATTGTTTGTAGAGTTGAAATAGATTCTTCTATTGCTGAAGAACAAGCACATGACATCTGCATGGTTTAAGGTCATATTATGGTCTTAAGGTTTTTTTAATATAGCAATAATTTTATGCCTATTTTATTCTTTTAACTTGTTACAATTTGTGCATTTGTCAGTAGGAAAATAAACAATTAATTTAGCAAATGCTAAACATATGCTACTCTGGATGATTATTCTCCTGTGGCCACCTTTTGCCTGTACTTGAAGATGCAGTGGCAGCTATGAAAGGACCTTGAGGGCTTTCCTCCCTTTGAGAATTTCCAGAACCTGAATATGGTTTCACCTTTTTCAGGAGAAAAAAACATTATTTCATTTGTGTGGTAGGCTAACTTGCTAAGGTAGTGGTTTTTAACTGTTTCCCCTCTTTCCACCCCCGTTTGGAAAATGAATAAAACAGGATAAAACAGGAGAATGTGTTGCCTTTCTTTTTTGTATAGAAATATATATATATATATATATATATATATATATATATATATATATATATATATATATATATATATATATGTAGGTCTTTGGTTGTTCGGGTTTTCTCCCGCGTAAAATTGGAAGTGTCTTGGCGACGTTTCGACGAAGTCCCATTCGTCATCTTCAGGCTGGTGTTTTCAGCTTCGTGCTTCGAGGAGCAACTGCTGACATCATCAGGGCTCAAAAAAGCAGTTGCTGACGAAAGCTAGGCGTTTTATTGGTTTTATTGTAATTTTATTGACATTTTACTAAATTTTATTAAATTTTTTAGCACTCCCTGGTGCTCACATTTATTTGTTTGGTTTTAAATATGGATATACCCAGGGATCATATTTTTAGTGTAATTGTTAATATGTATGTATGTATGTATGTATGTGTGTGTGTATGTATGTAGGTCCTTGGCCATTCGGGTTTTCTCCCACGTAAAATTGGAAGTGTCTTCAAGGAAGCACGAAGCTGAAAACACCAGCCTGAAGATGACGAATGGGACTTCGTCGAAACGTCGCCAAGACACTTCCAATTTTACGCGGGAGAAAACCCGAACAACCAAAGACCTACATACAAACACCCGCGAAAACCTCAGAAAACAAATATCGAACCTCTACGGGGAGGAAATCCACCATCTGACTAGGACCTATGAAAAACTTGAAGTCCAAAGAGCTTCCATTTTATGCGAATTGCTGCTCGAAGCATGAAGCTGAAAACACCAGCCTGAAGATGACGAATGGGACTTCGTCGAAACGTCGCCAAGACACTTCCAATTTTACGTGGGAGAAAACCCGAACAACCAAAGACCTACATATATATATTCAATAAAATTTTTGAAAGACACAGATAAAATAATAAAAATGTGGGAGGAGAAATGCTCTGGATTTTGTGCCAGAGTGATAGCACACCTTACAGCTAGCAGCTTCCTGAGATAGTACTGCAATCACACCTTTTTGATTCATATCATTCACAGTCACAGCTAATCCCCCCCCCACTTGCTGAGACTGTATTTTCCACTAGTAAAAACGATTCAGATTTGTCCACAAAAAAAGCAACTGCAACAGCTGAAGAGCATCTGTACAATTACTGAAGAAGTAGTCTGAGAAAAAAATGCCCTGAGGCTCAACTAAAAAAAAAAAAAAATCACTAAATTGTCTCTCAAACAAATTGTACTCGACTCAAGGAGAATGGCTCTGCGTACAATTCACAAAGGCAAACAAATGCAACACGGCGCTCACGTGAATCTAAGGACCACAGAGCAATAATGGCTGTTCCTTGAGCCCATGTTCCAAGTCGCAAGACACCTATCCAACCACACAAACAGGTAGCCAGACCAAAGTCTATCTCTTAATCTGGCAGGTGTCTTTGAAACGATGGCGTTTTGTATATTTTCTAACATCTGAACAGACAAGACACCAAACAACTTGAGAAGGAAGGCCTTCCCCGATGAAAAACACAGCTTTTTAAAGGTGCAAATGAGTGCTGCATCCCCACTAAGTCCCCTGTGTCTATCGGCAAATAGACACTGTCCCTCAGTGCACAGAGCCTCTGGTCCGTTCCGTGGTCCACCAGCATCCAACTCTGTTGTTGTCCTTTTCACAGCAACAAGAGCTCTTGTTACAAAGTTATTGATTGGTTTTCCTGCAGACAGATGGGCTTGTCAAGGTCTGCTCTCCCCCCCCCCTGTGGAATCTGCCTGTGTATGGGCTGATTGTGCCTCTCCAGGGGATAGGGTTTCATTGGGAGACCACCCTTTACGCATCCTTCACACAGGCCACCGACTGTAATAAATAGAGCTGGACTGAGTGATAATAAAAGCAATTGAGGGGGTTACCTTTGCAGGCCCAAGATTTATATCTCCTCATATTTGAAGTGATGGTTTTATTGAGTTCTCCGTTTGGTTAGGATGCTATATATTTATTTATTTAGTTATGGATTTTTGTTGTGCAGCCTGGCCTTTTTTTCATTTCTCTGACGGGATTGTATAAAAAGAAGTGGCGTCCTTTGGAAATGAGCCCTTTAAGGAGGGCTGTTTATATACTGAACATCCTTTTCTCCCCCCCCCCCCCACTCCCTTACCTATAGTGACTCTAGCTGAGGTCCTGGCAGAAATAGTGTGATCATTAAAGAAACATAAACTGTGTGTTCAGGAGCGGGAGATGCCTTACAGCAGAAAGGAGAAATATTCTGTTTACTTGGGGGGGGGGGGAATAAAGCAAAGCAAAAGATGCACATTTGAGCGTTTGGAGAGAAATATCCATCCTAGGCAAGAAATACTGCAATTAATGAAAAAATATTATTCTGTAAAGGGCTAAATTATGGTCAGGAAAGCTTTCTTAACATTTTTCTCTGACACCAGTGTAGAGGTAGGATGAAACACAAATATTTCATGTGCTACAACGACATTACTAGAGAACAACTGGGGATCTCCTTACTTGCTTAGGAATCTTTATGTCACTGATTATGGCAACGCTGTGTAGCTAAAGCAACCTCTGTATCAAACCACTGACCACACTTGTGGATACATCTTGTGGACCTATGGCAGGGGTAGGCCACCTTGGCTCTTTTATGACTTGTGGACTTCAACTCCCAGAATTCCTGAGCCAGCCTGGCTCAACTTGGAAACCTCTCCCTTTCCCCTCAGTGTGGCTGGCTCAGGAATTCTGGGAGTTGAAGTTCATGAGTCATAAAAGAGCCAAGGTGGCCTACCCCTGACCTATGGAATCAAAACTGCTCGTATCATCAAAACTTCAATTTGAAGAACAGCGCATTAGCTATTAACACTGCACGCTTTTCCTACGTGCATAATATCAATTAAACATTTCTTTTCCAAGAAATGTTTTTTTTCCAATCTGTAGTAATTCAGGAATAATTTCCATAATTTTTGCTCGTTTACAACGCAATATCTTTGTGACCGATGCTGAAACAACCTAAGTATTTAACAATGTATAAACAGTTAACTTTACTATTGTACCATTATACGCAAAGGTGAATGAAATTCCATTTCAACACTGTTATGGCAGAGAACATAGACGCTGCCTGTTCAACCTTATCACAGATTACTTATATAGCAGTGAGAGGGACTGTCAAGTGTTAACCTCCTATCTCTGGGACAGCACAAAAACAATGCTGGCATAGCGTTTGCAACTCCACTGCCAATCCCTGTCCTGTTTTTATTGTGTCCATTCTGAATCAAACGATGAGACTTGATTTGCAACCCTGAGCTTGTGAGAGACAAGATTGTTGGTTTCCTTCTCTGACTTTGCTACCCTTCTGTTTCAGCAGGTGATCGGTCTGTTGGGAAAACATCCACCAGTCAAGGGCATTGCAGGCAGGAATGGGGAAAGTTAAACTTCTGGATTCTGCATGGAAGATTGGTCTCCTTTTCCTCACACAACCCATTTGGCCACATCCCAAGTGAAAATGAAACAATGGATACTAAAGAAACCAGTGAGAAAACACCAAGGCTGAAATAATTCCAGAAAGGAAGGAGTTAGAACCTGGCGTGGCTGTGTGCAACTAGCTATGTGAGAGAACTAGAATGACTAGCTTCTGGGCAACCACTCTCTGGCTTCATTAACAATTGCAGAGAAACTGACAATCAGTACACATACACTGTATATTCTTCCTCAAATGACATAATGAAGCTTTGCTCTGTTCTCCTCTGCTCTCAGTTACTGGCGTTGGAAAGAAGATGGAATCAAACTATAAAGTTCTGGAGACCTTGGCGTCCTAGTGGACGATCACTTGACTATGAACCAGCACTGTGCAGCAGCAACCCAAAAAGCTGACAAAATCCTGGGTTGTATAAACAGAGGCATAGAATCAAGATCACGAGAAGTACTATTACCGCTTTATAAAGCCCTAGTAAGACCACACCTGGAATACTGCAGCCCATTTTGGTCACCATACCACAAAAAAGATGTTGAGAGTTTAGAGAAAAAAAATTCAAAGAAGAGCAACTAAGATGATCAGGGGCCTGGAGACTAAAACATGCGAAGCACGGCTACGGGATTTGGGTCTGGCTAGTCTAAGGAAAAGAAGAAATAGGGGAGACATGATAGCAGTGTTCCAGTATCTGAGGGGCTGCCACAAGGCAGAGGGGGCCAGGTTGTTCACCAAAGCACCAGAGGGCAGGACGAGAAACAATGGTTGGAAACTAACCAAAGAAAGAAGCAACCTAGAACTAAGGAGAAATTTCCTGACAGTGAGGACAATCAACCAGTGGAACAGCTTACCCCCAGAAATCATGGGCACTCCATCACTGGAGATTTTTAATAAGAGACTGGACATCCACCTGTCTGAGATGATATAGGTTCTCCTGCTTCAGCAGGGGGCTGGACTAGAAGACCTCCAAGGTCCCTTCCATCTCTATTCTATTCTCTTTTCTCTATTCTCTTCTCTAAGGTGTCAAAACAACTCCAGAAACAAAGAGCTAATGGAGAAGATAAAGGCTGGAAGATGAAGGCTGGAAGAGTGTGGTATACAGCACACTCTGTGTACAACACACCAGAATTTATACATCCTGAGATTGCCATTGAATGTTATTGGAAGCGAGAAAATGTTTGTACTGACATAACTAATGAAAACTTATGGTTGATTTATTCGTGGATTAGGGATGAGACAAGAGAAAGATTAGAGCTTCATTGTCCCATGGTTATTTCCAAGTAGGGCTCTGCCCCCCAAATATGAAACATCTTTTTGCCTCTGAATCCTAAGTGTTGCCTTTACAGTCCTATTAATTATGGTTTACATGCAAAAGCCACTTGTTCTTGTTAATCTCTACCTCCTGGCCAGTGAATGAACTTGGGTCACTGTATTAGGAGATAGGACAATTATATTCCCCGTTCTCTGTCTTCAATACTGTCTATAATGTTTAAACCTTCTTGATGTCTCTTCCATTTTTCTTTAAACTAAAAATACTCAAGCTTCTCTTTGCTCTCATTATTGGGAAGGCATTCTACGTCCCTGATAATTTTGTTCTTATGGACATGTTTTCTAGCTTTATTGGTGTGTGTTTTTTAGAAATGTATTGAGGTGACATTAAAGATAACATTATAATTCAATTTTTATTTCCATTTCTTCCTAACTTGAAACGGATTTAGGAAAAAAAAAGTGTCAAGAGCTAAGCAATTGATTTTAAATTACTGAAGACTAGAGAAAAATCTCGGGAGAATATCACAGCCAATTGTTCAAAACATATAACACTTTATTAGGGCAGACTGGCGTTGCTTCGGGCTGATGGACGAAGGGCAGGAAAAATATACAGGAAAGTTGCTATGAGTGCTTTGCAAAAAAAAAACCCAGAATTTAAGGACAAATGAAAAAGTGCTGAAATGAAGAGAGCTTCAGAGGAACAGAGCATGCTTAATAACCAGGAAATTCTGGGAAAAGGGAGAACTGATGAAGAGATGAAAGCATACAAATCCTTTTTAAGTCCTGTCAATTGCATATTTGCAATACTAGAAGAAACATAAGCAAGCTCAAGACGCAGGTAGACATCAAACTACTCCTAGTTCATCATGCTTGCTCGTGCTTTCTGCTACTGACCACTTCATAGCGGTACACTTCTACAAAGATGTGTAACTGGCTTTTTTTACAATTAATTCAAAACCACGGTGGTTAAAATAACTACACAACAGCAGATTTTAATTCTGGATTATGGCGGTATAAGAAATATGAAAAAATAGATGAATAAATGTCCAGCATAATTCCCCATTCTCTTAAGTCCAGTGGTTCTCAACCTGTGGGTCGGGACCCCATTTGGGGTCGAACGACCATTTCATGGAGGTTGCCAAACAACGCAGTCCGCCATTTTTTTCCCCTTTTCCTTAGCTGTGCTACTCCCTTTTATTCTATTGGCTTTTGAAAGCCAATAGAATAGACTCTCTTGAATAGAGTCTAATTCTATTGGCTTTCAAAAGCCAATATGAATTGTCCAGGCTGTCTCTGCCCTGCTGAGCCTGCCAAAAGTCCCATTCTGCAAACGGTGCTGCACCAGTTGAGTAGTCCTCGACTTACGACCGGTTTAGTCCTCCACTTACGACCGGTTGGGGGGGTCGCAGCATTAAAAAGGTTGAGAACCACTGTCTTAAGTCAGTTCTTTAAAGGTAAATAAAATACCGGAAGTTTTTTTAAAAAGAAATAACTCTGTTTTCCCTCTGTTAGTTTTTCAACCTCTGTCAGTACTGTATTCATGAATCAGTAATGCCACTTTTTAATCCCTGTCACTGTTTAAGCAATATTTTGATTTACATCGGGAACTCTCCGCTTTGAAACCTATTAGAATTCATCATTAGGTCAAACCTTTACACTCTTTTCTTTAAATACATGTGGTATTAAAAAAAGAACTCACATTATTCCTCCACAAACCCTTTTGGAACATAAACCCAGATCTTTCAAACTTTTATCGTACTTTCCCCTAAGCCAGTGGTTCTCAACCTTTCTAATGCCGCGACCCCCTAATACAGTTCCCCATGTTGTGGTGACCCCCAACCACTTATACATCACCGGGTGCCAGGGGCATGGCCAAAGAAAAGGAGAAAAAAATGGCGGACAGCCTTGTTTGGCGACCCCCGTGAAATGGTCGTTCGACCCCAAATGGGGTCCCGACCCACAGGTTGAGAACCATTGCCCTAAGCAGCCCTTTTCTGAAAATATTTATCAGACTGAATTAATACAACAGCCCCCAAACTTTGGGTAAGTAAAATTTATTATAGTAAAGCTAAAAGGACTATTGTAAAAGAATTCCAGTGACTGCCACATATCTCAAGCTCTCTCTGTTTATGGTGGAAGTAGTGTTCAAATTCCTCCTTCCTCTTTCTCCCACCTGCAAAAAACTAGAAGCGACTCCACCTGCTTCATGTTTTGGAAACCACCTGCGAAAGCTTGCGAATTGACTGTCAGACCTATTTGCTTTCCCCTGCCTAAAATGCAGTATCCAATTATGCACAATATTTGGGTGCCAGCAGAAGGTGTCTGCCTAGCACATTTGCTTTGTGTGTGCTGTGGGAATTTTCAAGGGAAAACAGAAAAAGCACTTCTCGCCACCCTATCTGTGTATAAAATATTACCCAACCAATGGAAAGTATTTCATTTCATCCAGTAAAAATCATGTTTCTTTTCAAGTGTTGTACCAACGTGTATTAACATAGCAATTAAGATTATTGGGTGGGAGGTGGGGAGACTGCTTAGAGCCAGGTATAAGGGCATTCTCTGGAAGCTGACTTTGATTACAAAATTTCTTTAGTTTTCTAAAGCTAAAGGCAAATAACTGATGAGAAATAGTCTATGTTGAAAAACCTTGGAGAAAAAGCGTTTGAACATGTTCAGACCCAGGTCTTTGTTTCTTCTTATGATTTTTATTTTCCTTTTCTTATCTTTAACTTTCCTTGTAAATCTATAGACAAGAATCGCTTTATTAATGTATTTTTAATTCCACATTACTTGCTGATTTTTCTTCACTTTTGCATATGTATTTTTACTATTTAGATGGGAAAGTTCTTCTTTAAAATTAGTGAGAAATTTAGCAAGGAGAATAGTTCAATTATTTTTTTCTAATTGACTTTTAAGATACTGTACCTATAAGATACCATGAAAAAGTTATTTAGTGGGGGTTTTAAGTACTGGAGCACATAACACCAGACATGTCACTAGAAGGCAAAATCATGAAACTGCATCTCACTGCATCCAATTTTGGTCACTACGATATAAAAAAGATGTTGAGACTCTAGAAAGAGTACAGAGAAGAGCAACAAAGATGATTAGGGGACTGGAGCCTAAAACATATAAGGAACGGCTGCTGGAATTGGGTATGTCTAGTTTAATGAAGAGAAGGACGAGGGGGGACATGATAGCAGCGTTCCAATATCTCAGGGGCTGCCCCAAAGAAGAGGGAGTCAAGCTATTCTCCAAAGCGCCGGAAAGCAGAACAAGAAGCACCGGATGGAAACTAATCAAGGAGAGAAGCAACCTAGAACTAAGGAGAAACTTCCTGATAGTTAGAACAATTAACCATTGGAACAACCTGCCTCCAGAAGCGGTGAATGCTCCAACACTGGAAGTTTTTAAGAAAAGACAGGACAACCATTTGTCCAAAATGGTATAGGGTTTCCTGCCTCAGCAGGGGGTTGGACTAGAGGACCTCCAAGGTCCCTTCCAACTTTATTATTATTACTTGCTTTGGCCATGTCGTGCTGCAGAAAACAATTATGTTTGGAAGAATTAGTGGTAAAAGGAAACCAGGCTATCAAAGAACACCATCACTGGACATTATCAAAGCTGACACCAACCAGAGCATAGAACAGGGGTCTTCAAACGTGGCCCTTTTATGACTTGTGGACTTCAACTCCCAGAATTCCTCAGCCAGAGTGAAGACCCCTGGCATAGAAAAACTAAAAAAGTAGTGCAAGATCAGAAGATGTGGAGAGACCTAACTCATGGAATAGCCAAGACTAAGACTCAACTGAATAGATAACATCATCATCAGAGGGGATTTTAAAGTGACTGTAGTTTATTGGATCCAATATGTACTACTGTTGTGAGGTATTGTTGTCACATAAAACAAGAATAACCTAAATGGAATTCCTTAGGAAAATCTGCATACCTTTATCTTAGAACTTGTTCTTGTGGATCTGGAACTCTTCACTTCATGGAATGAAGGAGGAATGCCCAAAAATTTTCAGAACAAGCCCCCTGCTGGATGAAACTGAGTAAAGCACTTTATCTGGAGTAGCTAATTAAGTGATGCCTTCTTAATTTAGGTCCTGCTTAAAACAGTCACACCTGTAAATCGAAAATTCTTCCAAAACTTCACATACTTTGCAACTGAAAATGTTTAAAACCTAAACCTGTGCTTGTTGGCAAATAATGACATCGATTTTTTTAAAAAGCTCTTTAGCTGTTTAAAAAAAAAGAAACCTTATATCTGGCATTGTTTTCTCTTATTCTGATCTCGGAAGATTATTTTTATTGTTAAGGAGGAGATTATTTTTTATTGTTCTTGTGTTTGATTTTCACATATCAGCTAGATCCTTTATTCCCAAATTCACGTCCATTGTAGCATTTTCACACTGTCTGCAATCACTTTGGGAAGAAATATTTGGAGGTAAAATAGCACAGAATAACTTTTGCAAAAGCTCCAAGATATTCATAGTATTGGTGAAACTTTTCTCCTGAACCTGTTTGTATTTATTTTGCTCACAGTTTTCACTGTCAGTCCTGATTCTAAGAGTACTGCAGATGCTTTGCCAATAATGTATAATTGGCAAGAAAAGGCCAAAAAAAATGCCTCCTGAATTATGAGTTCTGCTTGCAAATTACTTTGACCTGTACTGAGTAGTCAGGACAAGCATCATCAAACTTCAAGCCTGGATCTTTTTAAAACTGTCAGTAGTTTTATGTAAAGAAAAAAGAAAGATATTAATTTATGGACTAAAAATTATATTCCACCTGACAACTGTCATAATTTTCAAGACTAAAATATCCACAGAGAAAAAGAGGAGAAAAGAACTTTTAAAAATTGAAATAGAAAAACGCAAAATCAATGGATATCATAAAAAAACTACTGTTAATAGCAACCTAGTGGTGGACTTCTTTCTCTTTTGAGATACAGCCCCCAATGAACTCTATAAACTCAGCACGAGGCCATTTAACACTGTTGTGTGGCAGTGCCTTGTCCTCCTACAGCTGAAAAGGTAGAGTTTAAACTATCAGCTTTTAAAGTTTTTTTGTGGAATTTTGCAAAGTGTGCTTTCGAATTATGCCTCATTAGTTAAATGTTTTCAGTCAGAATGTATATGGATCTGCCTGGAGGCATTATTTAAAAGAAAATGAAAATGTATAATGTATATTTTTAATACATTAGTAAACAAAACCAAGGGCAATAAGCAATTAGCAGCATTTCTTCCAAGGGAAAAAAGCAGTAAAAGACTGGCAGATAGAATATACCAAATGCCAGGAGGGGAAGCCTCTAGGATGTGAACTATCCCAGAAAAGTTAGCCTCCTTTGCGCATTAGATTTTGAACATTATACGAACTGGAAGCATACAGGGAATAAACTAGGGAATATAAAAAGAATTTTTTTCTCTTGGGCTTTCAAATATTTATAGCTAACTCTTGTTCTATGTACCACTCTCGGTTGCCCTCAAAAGCTGACAATTAAAGGACAGTTCTTCACTCCTCAAGCTATTTCAACCAATTGCATACGACAACAGCCCTAACAACTAGCTGACCAGATTCTCCTTAAGTAGCTTGGATGAAAGTGAAACTACATCTCATTTTAAGATTGTTTATCTAGTGTTAAGCTGAAACCACCTGCTTACCATAAAGAACATTAGGTAGCCATTTTCTTTATGACAACCTTTAGGGTTTATTTATTTTGTTCTTTTCAATAATTCATCATAAACTTTTTTTTTCCATGCTGGTTTCTCATTTTTGAAAGTGCTTAAGTTAGTTAATTTCCTCCCTAAGCTATATCGCCGAACTGGACATATATGATGGGGCTAATGCCAGATTCACATTATACTGCTATTCATGCAATCTAGGATTCCATTAGCATGTTGCTGCAATTGTTATTTTCAGCACTTGAACCCCAAGTGATGGCTTGGATTTTCTGCGTTGATCCAGTAGGATGCCTTGATCCTTTCGTAAGCATCTATTCCAAGGTTTTAATGGTAAAGGGTGCAATGAAAGCATCCTTTGGTTTAATAGCTAATTTGAAGAAGAGGTTTGTAAATTATGAAAGCTACATCACTAATTATAATTTTAGCTGATTCCACAAAATGAATGATTCTGTTGCTCTTTGGATTCCACATTCATAAAGGCTACATAATCAAGGCATTTATGAGTAAAACTGCAATTTTTTTTTACTTAACAAGAAGTCCTACTGAATCCAGTGGAATTTACTTCTGAGGCAACAGAGATAAGAACTGCTGGGGAAGCCTCTTAGTTGCTAGTAAAATGAAAATCATCTTCTAAAGTCACTAACAATTTCTAGTAATAGACTTATGTAAGTAAATTTGCAGATAAATTGTTTTATAATCTATTGCACCAAATCAATAGCATTATCTACCTGTGAATTTAGCCTTCGAGTTACATCTGTGCATCTGGGTCAAAGTCTGAAGAGTTTTCGGCCACCTTGGGGTACGTCATAGACAACAAACAGAGGTTTTGACATAATGGGACTTAACATAAAAGTGTTGTACGTGAACAGGATGATTGAGAATGCTAATATTAATAATAATGTGCTTCAGTGTATCTTTACTTATTGGTTAACAATTAAATAGTAAACAATGCAATATGCCATAATCATCAGTCTGTTACTTTTAGCAATAGTCATATTATTTTTTTCATAGAGTCAAACTATCATAGAGTGGGCAACATTTTGGTGTCTGGAAGGGTTATACTTAATGTTTTCTTTAGGTGAGAGAGAACAAAAATGGCAAAACAATTTTGTGAAGTGGAAGCAAGTTCACTGATGGGAATAGATTTTTCCTTTGAGGAGAGTTAGGGCCAGGCTGCTCTTTTTTTATCTTTGTTAAGACTACCACACTTATTGCCACTACATTTCTTGTGTTTTCTGTCTCAAATTTCCAAGAAACTGATTCATAATAATTTTCAGTAACTGCACAGCTAAAATTCAATTTCAACTTCAGCAATACGATTGAAAAGACCACCTGGAGCTAAGGAAAGAAGGAAGTGAAGTGAAGTGAAGTGAAGAAAGGGAAGGGAAAGGAAGGGAAGGGAAAGGAAAATCTTGTACATATTGCCCACCTCTAAGTTAAGACAATAGAAATATCATTTTAGGGGGAAAAAAAGACATTACTTTCTTGTACCAGACCAAAAATCTTCCATATTACTTTCGTAGGGATCATATACAATTGCCACATAGGTTTCATTCTAGATCAGAAATGTTCTAAAGAAGATGAAAAGGAATATTTTGGCTAGTTTTTAAGCAAATCTGTATCTCCCCACTACAAGGAAGTTCTTCACAATGTTTTGGTGGTTGTGAAACAGCTGTGTTGGATTCTATCAAGCAACAAACGTTGAATGATACAGTTGCACACAGAAATAAACACAGATTTCAAAGTAGTTACATGAATATTATTATTATTATGCCTACTCCTGTGCTTTCAACAGCAATATAATCTGCAAAAAAACAGATAAGGTTCTACTTTCAACTACAAATTAAACTGCTGTTAAAAGCCAAATTACAAGGTATAGTCCCGAAGCATGTAACTCTACTTGAATCAGGGCTAGTCATGCAAAATTTTCTGCAGGAAGAATAGCAACTACTTCCACTTCTGCAGTCTAGAGAGATCATATCCAGCCCAAATACTTTCATTCTTAAAGGGAAAAAAATTGCGTAAAGACTTTTTCTCCTTCCTAGCAGTTCACAAGAATACATCAAGTTTGAATTAAAGCACAATTTGTTAACTTTCATGCTCTTGAAAATCAGCCAACTGTGATGGCACCTGGGTCATTCTGCCCTGTCCTTGCTTAAGGAATCCTTATACTTTTGAAAATTGCCAAAGAAAATCAGTGTTTAGAAGCTCAGAAAAAAGACAGGGTGGAGTAGATCTTAAGATTCATATAAACAGCTGCAGTGAAAGACACCCAAGTGAAAGAAATTCATCCACTCAGAAAAAAATTATGAAGATATTGAAAATCTACAAATAACTTCTATAAATTCGTGTTCCAGCTATTTAAAGCACTGAAATGACATTCTTGCTATTTTCAATTTATAGGGGTGAAATTCTTTTGTATCGTATTGTTTGTATCATATTGCCTGTGTAACCATAAAATCTGCCTTCTTTTGCTATACTGTAATTTACCACCTAGTTTTTGACAAATAAGATATGAGGAATTTTATCCTATTAATCACTAGTCACTGCCCTTTTCAGAAAACTGATTTTTCCTCCAAGTATCCCGACACATCATTTGATAACACACACATTCAACTACATTTTTGTTATCACAGAAAATTCCCCCAAGTTTCTCTTAATATAAAAAATCACGACATGAAAAGGTCTGAATGCTGCTAACTTCTTTCTAGAGAGACCCTTCCATGTTTCAGAAGATTTTGCTATCTGATATTCCTATGTCAGTGCCTCTAGTTGGACTAATTTTACCTAAGCTGACACATTTTCTATAGATATCTCATTAATGCATTTATTCAACTCTCTTTTTAGTCATCCACCGCCTGAAAAATAAGGAACAAAGTTGACAAAGAAACTGTCAAGCATGCAGCAAAGCGAATAAAGTGGCCAGGGATACTTGGAGCACTGATTGTCAAAGAATTTATATTGTATCTAGACAAATAGGAATAGGATGAAAGGGAGTATCTTAGCCAATATTGCATTCTTTTTCTTTGAAAAAAGGAAGGAGGGAAGCGGAAATAAAAGTACTAAATGAGCAAAACCAAATAATAGCTGTTTTAAAGGTGTGGGGCAATGCTGGAAAGTTCTCCCTTAACATATCCTATTGTAATGTAGCCATATTAGTGGCAGCTTGAAGTAGTAGTGGTATTGAAAATTCAGTATTTAATGTTTAATTTAAAATTTCTGTGCCATTTAAACCATTGAATCTAACAGTCTGCTTAGTGAAGGTAAGCAGATTCTGAGCTTTAAAACATCTAGCAAATAGCAAATTACCACTTCTCTGGATCACCAGATCTATTCACATGACTTTTAAATCCAGAAAGTCTATAAAAATAAGATTACAGTCAAGCTGGAGGTAAACATTAAGAGTAATAATTCAAAACGTCATACCATTTATGAGATTCAAGACACTGAATGCAAAGCTTAGTACTGACATATCACTTCCCATTATTGTTTATATAACTCTATTTTACTATTTGAGAATTAGAAAAAGAGAAAGAGAAAATTAAGAAACGTCCAAACATAAATTTTCTGGCAAGATGAAAAAAATAAAAAGTTATTTTTTCTATAATATGTTTTTTGTTTATAAGTTTATATGGTATATATATATATAGGGTATAAATCAATTATTGGCCCTAATCCCAATATTCGTCAATTTAGAGAGAAATCTATTTCTTTTTAATTTCCAACAATATGATTTCAAGAGTTCTGTTTTCTGTCATGGCAAATTGAGCAATTTCTTTCATTGATTTTAGAGATCAAAGAAATGCACACACACACACCACACAATATATGTATGTGTGTATGTATTTACCAAATCAGCTTTATAATTATCAAGACTATATCAAGACTATCTTCTTTCTAGTTTAATTTTAGAAACTTCAGATATTGATTCTAGTAGCCCTCAGAAATACTGGCTTAGATTTCATGACAAAATATTGCCCAGTGTGTCATATTTACCTTATTTCAGGAATAGATTAGGTAATGGGTGGAAAAGTCAAGACTTCCCAGTTCATTGAGACCAAATGAATCCTGATTCTTGATGGCTGCCTTGGGCTTATGAGGAACGATTTGTGGCATTTACTTTTTACGTTTCCACACGCCTGGTGTTGGCTGCTGCACTCTATCTAGAAAATCCTTGCTACTCCAGCGAATTGCCATCTAGGCAGCATTTAAAGGTAAGCTAGCATCTTTCTAGAGATAAACATGCAACGACCAAGTCATGAAGCCTTCCAGTACAGATCCATGCAAGGCTATCTGACACAGATAAAGGTCTATCCTTTGATAAAATTGTCTGTTATAGCACAGGACCCTCCCACTATACTGAATGTGGTCTTTACTACACTAAGGTATAATGCTAGGGTATCTCTGAGATGAACTCCTAGAGAGAGGTTAAATTACCTGCTCCCTCCGCCCCCCCCCCAATACACAACCCAGGACAGGTCTTCACCTTTTCTGCAGCAGCCCAAGAAAATATTTGAGGAGTGGCATCTCCCTTTTCCCAGAAACCTGGTTCTGAGGTCTGAGCCCCCCTCCCCACCTACAGTTCTCTTTTCAGGACCAGCTGCTTCTCCAATGTTACTCCTGTTATTTCCATCCCTGAGATAGGTAGAGCCTCCCTTCCCTTAAAGAAGGTTCATAATTAGTCAGCCAGTCTGAACTTACTCTGTTCATAACCTAATGACCGTTTTAATATTGATAGCACACACTGGGATAATTTGGTGGGATAACATAGCCATATATTACAAAGAGACACCACACTGAAGAGGCATCTCTTTTCACCAAGGGAGGCTCCCTTGTTAATTTAACCTGTTATTTTCAGATGATTTGGGATTATTCCATGCCCGCTTCCTAAACTATAAAAAGCCACTGAGATTGCCAGTTTACAAAATGTCTATTTACAAGAACAAAGGACAATCTTTTTACATAAATGAAAGAACCCATTATTTCTATACTTCTTTAAAATAAACTTGCTGTTTATTATGTAACTACGGAGCTCAACAGCTGTTGAAGTGGATGGATCAGCTGTTGTGTCCGTCTGAATCGAAGTATCTTTATAGGGCCACTTTTTTTTTTTTGACACCGACATTTATAATATGGCAATACTTGCAGCAGCTGCTCATTCTACAATTCAGTGCTGATAATGCCTAAATCTCAGTTTATGCATTCAAAAAGATACCAATGAAGATTGTTACCGAGATCCCTTCCTAGAGGATTACAAAGCTTAAAAGTTTTGGGGGAATGTTTGATATCCGTGAAAAGTGCTAAATTTAAAACTCAAAACAAATAGGCAGCCCGCATTTGTTCAGTAACAGCTCAGCATTTGTGAGAAGGGGTTTATCTCCCACTTTTCAAGCATCGTTAATTATGTGTCTGTCCAAAGGACCATTCTGTGCATCCCCCCCCCCACCCCACCCCGTCTGTTTCTCTTCCAGGCCAGTGCACAGAATAGACTCCAGCGCTCCTCTGCTCTTTCTACGGGGCATTTTTGTACATCTGCCTGGCACAGGTGGCCCAATTCCTTTCTCAGCATCACTTTGTAAAGCACACGGAAGTCTAAATTACTGCCATTGCCTCTGATCAGTCCCCAAGCATGTGATTTCAGCCCCCAGTGAAGGTGGGGAAGCCGTGGATGCGGGTCTGGCCAAATGCTATAGAGCAGCAGATCCAACCCAACCAAGGCTTTGGTCAATGGGGATTTTGCATCTGGGGATCCTAGACAGACAGAAGCTACGGAAGGAGGCGATCCTAGACAGACAGAAGCTACGGAAGGAGGAGATCCTAGACAGACAGAAGCTATGGAAAGAAGAGATCCTAGATAGACAGAAGCTCGGGAAGCAGAGCGTGAATGCTCAGACAATCAAAGCAGCAAGCAATCAGCAAGAGGTCCTGTCCTCTTCCAGATCTGGGCCAACAACCACAGTACAAGGGCTTCAAACACGCACCACCTCGCAGGTAGCCACCCCAACTCTTTGTCCCCCTTGCCCGGCTCCAAGCCCCACAGAGGCTCTCCCTACTCTGCTCAGGCAAACCACCAGCAGGGATTCATCCTACCTCCTCGGCCTTTCTTTTCGGACAGAGGTGGGGTTCCAAGGAGGCGAAGAATCCGGGCCCAGGGGTTCCCCCTGCCCGCCTTTCGCCTTCTGGGCGTCAGGACCTCTGCTGGTTTGACCCAGAGGCCATGCTCCAGAGGACGGGTCCTGCGGGAGGGCCCAAAAACGGCCGGAGCCACTTACCGGTTGATGGAGGAGACGCTGGGGACCGTGTCGTTGTCGCAGATGCCCTCGGCCAGGAGCCGGTCGCGGATCTCCCAGGCGAACATGGTGGGGTTCTGCCTTTTGTACTCGGCGATCTTATCCACCACTTTGGGCGTCGCCACCTTCGGCTTGGAGCCCCCGATGACCCCAGGCTTGATGCTCCCGGTCTCGTAATACCTGCGGGAGGGGTGGGATGGGATGGGGGGGGCAGAACCCATCTCAGCGGCGCGCTCACCTTAGCCACCTCTCATCCCCGCCGCAGCCCCGCCAGCACCACCTGCCCGGGCCACACTTCGAAGGCCCGGCTCTCTCTCCCCCCCCCCCCGCCTTCGCCCTCGGCCACTCTCGCCTTGCCCGGGCGGACCAGGCCCCGGGTAGGCCCAAAGAGGCTGAGGCCGGAAAGGGACCGAGGTCAGAGAGGGCGGCCTGGCCTTGGGTGGAACTCCTTCTTCTCCGGCCTCGGGCCTGCCTCTGCCCTCCCCGGCCGTCGGTCTCTTTGGCGGCCCCCCCCCCACCCACCCGGCGTGCAGTGGGGCCCCGGCGGCCTCTTGCGCCCCCCACTCCCATCCTGAGCTGAGCTCTGCTGAAGGCGGCAGCGGCGGCGGTGGCGGCGCCGGCGCGGGGCCGGGTTCCTGCTGACCTGCGGCTGGAGAGAAAGCAGGGCCCGGCCTGGCTTAGCTGGGAAGCGGGGAGGGGAGGCTTGCCGGCTGGTCTCAGCGCAAGCGGGGCGGCGCTCGGTTTGTTCCCGGGCTTTTCGTCGGGCTTTTCCCCCTCTTTGCGAACCCACCGCAGGTCCCTGTGTCGAGACAGGCCAGACAAAAGAAACGGCAGGGAGGAGCGGGCTGGGGGGTGGGTGGGTGGGTGGGTGAGTGTTTGGGTGGGGGGCGGCTCGCCGGGCCCGGGCAGGGCGAGGGGCCCCGAGTAGCAGCCGAGTAGCAAGACCTCCCCCCCCCATCTCCCTCCCTCCCTCCCTCCGCCGGCCGACCGACCACCCGCCCGCCCGCTCCTACCTGCCCAGGATCTTGCTGACACAGCCGTGGCTGACCCGCAGCTGGCGGGAGATGTCGCAAGGCCGCACGCCCTGGTGAGCCAGCTCCACGATCCTCTGCCGCACCACGTCCGGTAGGGGCCTGCCGTTCACAAACACCCCCCCGAGCTGGTTGACACCCCCGTGCCCTGCTGGGGAGAGAGAACGGAAAGACAGAAAAGCAGGCGAGCGGGGCGGGGAGGGGGGAGAAAGACGAGAGAAAGGCATTAGTCGGGGCGGTTCGGCGGAGTTGGAAGCCGGAATATTTTTTTGGGGGGGACCTCTGTGTGTGTGTTTGTGTGTGTGTGAGAGAGAGAGAGAGAGAGACTCTGCCAGCACTTCTGGGCCCAAAAGAGGAGGGGGTCAAAGTCCCTCTGCCACCAAGCAGTAAGAGGTTGGCTTAAGGCAAGACCCCCCCCCTTTTCGAAGTCTGGGGGCGCTGGGGGCGCTTCTCCTCGTTGGAAGCCGGACTATTTTGGGGGGCTCTGTGTGTGTGAGTGTGTGTGTGTGTGACTCTGCCAGCACTTCTGGGCCCAAGAGAGAGAGGGGGTCAAAGTCCCTCTGCCGCCAAGCAGAAAGAGGTTGGCTTCAGGCAAGACCCCCCCTTTCCAAATCTGGGGGCGCTGGGGGCGCTTCTCCTCGTTGGAAGCCGGAATATTTTGGGGGGCTCTCTCTCTCTCTCTCTGTGTGTGTGTGTGTGTGTGTGTGTGTGTGTGTGTGACTCTGCCAGCACTTCTGGGCCAAAAGAGGAGGGGGGTCAAAGTCCCTCTGCCGCCAAGCAGAAAAAGGTTGGCTTAAGGCAAGACTCCCCCTTTTCCAAATCTGGGGGCGCTGGGGGCGCTTCTCCTTCTCCTCGGCCTTCCAGCTTGGCCCTCAGTGCCCTCCCAGCAGGCGGGCGAGACTCAAGCCGCCAGGTAGGAACCCACCCTTCCACGAACGAAACCCCAAGACTCCTTTCCCCGTTTCTCCTTTATTTACTATAATGCTTTTCCGCCAGCTACTACTGTTAATATTACTCTTATTATATTCCCTCTCGTCTTCCGGGCGGAAAAAAAAAATATTTCTCCATATATTAAACCAACTGGTTTGATTTCATTGGATTTTTTAAGCTTTTTTCCCCCCAACGTTCTAAAAACGTTCTCTTCGGACAGCCCTCAACCCCTTTTGATTATTTGGCCATACTCTAGTAGGGTCGAGGTGGAGAAGCAAGGATTTCAGGAAGGCCGTTTGAACCCGACTTTACTCGTGCCGGCCCGGAGAAGCGGGAGTTGAGTCCCTGCTCTTCTCTTTTGATTATTCAACTCAGTTAACCCCACGACCTCCATTTCAGCTGATCTCCTCCAGAATGAAATCTGCCGCTCTACTGCTCTGGAAGGGAAGCGGATCCCAAGGCGGTTTCGGTCTCCAGAGATCTTAGTGGCCAAGCAGGTGGATCTAAAACGATCCTCGTTTCTCTCTCTCCCTCCCTCTCCCCCCCCCCCCTTGTGATACTGACTTCTGGTCTCTGAACTTAGTGGAAACTCTTCTTGCCCGCTCTATTGATCCCAATCCTTTGGCAAATTAAGGTTTTTCATCCCCTTTCTTAGCCGGCAGCCGCTCAAGGAGGCTGAACCGGCATCCTCGCGTCCGGTTAGCGCTATTTTATTAGCATGCACCGGAACACGAATGTGCTTCGCCCCTCATCAACTGCCACGGTTTTGTGCTAAGTGTCAGTGAAGTGGAAGTCGGTGGGAATTTCGGATCGCCTTCCTTGCCTTCCTCTCGAAGTATCTGCTTATTTCCTTCATTTATCTGATTTGCCTTTTGCAGATGTTGCCTCTAAAGTTACAAGCCGGCAAGCAATTTCTCCAAGACCTCAATTCTGAATAATTCAAAGCACCTTTGATAACTCACATTACAGAGTATTAAAAGGCAACAGATGCAAAAAGATCACGGAATTAATAATTCAGAATATTGCACCTGCTTTTTTTTTCCCTAACCGGAGCGTTGCACCTTGCAGTTCACTTTCTCGCTTCCCAACCGTATTTCTGTCCCTGACCTTTCTTTGTACTGAATGCAAGATATGCTTCATAGAAAGCCAATTTCCTCCATTAGAAAAATAAAATTGTAGAAGGTGCTAAAGACAAGGAGTCACTAAAACTAATGTTTTAGTTTTAACCGGTGGTTCCAACCTGAAAATCGGTCTGCAAATCCGATCTAGTTTCCAACTGAATTAAAGCTAGAATTAAAGTCAGTTTTGTCCCTTACGTGATGGACAAGACATGAGGTGAGGTAAGTCATTGTACATAATCTGTTGTTTTTTTTAAAAAAAAATCATGGAAAATTGCGGAAAAATAAAGCTTCCCAACCTTTTAAAAAAATGCTTTTTGTTGGTATAAAAATGTCCTCTCAGATTCTCCAACCTCAAAATATTTTTTTAAACCTTAACAGATCAATTTTCGTTTCTTTATAAGCCTCTTGTTAGCTAAGGCATACTAAAAGCCAAGGAGGTATTAAGTTATTATATACTGTTATATACTGCTGAAGCTTTGTGGCAATCGCCTGCTCTATTTTTTTATTCGAAAGTTCAAAATCCGAAACCGATTCTCTTTGGTGTTTTTTTTTTAAAAAAAATACAGTAATGCGGGGGGGGGGGGAGAGAGATAGCAAGGGAAATGGCGTGACGGAGATTTGGGATTTTTTTTTTTCCCTCCCCTTTGCCTCGCGCACCTTTATTTCTCAGGAACCAACACCATTCCTGCAATTCTACGAGTTTTTAAAACTGCAGGGCAAGGTCGGGGGGGAAAAAAACCCCAAAACAAAAACCTGAACCCAAAACAAAACCGGCCACGCACCCGAATTTTCCACAAAATGCGGCACGCTTTTAATCTTTTCGACCTTGAAATGTGGTTTTTCTCCCCGTTTCCCCCCCCCCCCAAAGAAATTAAAACGCGGAGATCAATCGCCGTTTGTTTCTCCGCTTGCGGGGCGGCCTTCGGAGGTGGAGGAGGCAGCCAGACCGCCGCTTCGAGTCCGCCCGCACGCCGGGGCATTCCCGAAGGCCTCTTCGGGAACCAAGATTTCCCGGTTGGGAAAAATGGCAAAAGGAGCCACGCGCCGGCTTCAGGAACCGGGAATACCCCGAGTCCCTTCGCTGCCTTTTTTTGTTTTTTTTGAGGGGGGCACATCCAAAAAGGGGGTTTTTTTTCCCCGCGGCAAGGGGCCCCAGCAGGAAAGGAAGACGGTGGAAAACTGGGAACGCGAACTTTCTCCTGGGCGGTGGGATTCAGGAGAGGGGCAGCCGGGCGAAGGACGCGGGGGGGGGGGGGAAGGAAAGCTGCGGCCGGTACTCACGGTGCATCGCGGAGAAGGGGTCTGCTTTGCAGTGCATATCCATGGGGAGGCAGAGGAAAGGGAAGAAATCGGCTGAAGCCGCCGTTTCGCTCGGAGGGTCGACTTCAGGACTTGGGAGAGAATCGGAAGAACCAAGCCGCGGGGGGGGGATGCCCGGCCGGCGGGCCGCGGGGGAGCCTCCTTGCCCTCGGCCGAGCTGCTGGCCGAGCGCGCTGGGCAGAGCAAGTTGCGCCCGCCGCGGCGTTCACACCACCCCTGCCTGGCTGGCTAAGGGGGGCCCGGAGCAAAGCATGGCGGGGTCCCTGGAAGGCGTCGGCGGCTCTCCTTCCCGGGCCGGCTCGGCTCAAGCTGAAGTTGGCGCGCCGCGGCCAGCGCGCTCCCTCCCCGGGCAGGCAGGCAGGCAGGCAGGCAGGTTGGCTTCTCCGCCTCCTTAGCTCCAGCTTCCTTGGCGACGGCGGAGGGCTCCTTCTGCTCCGGCCAGACTTTTGGCCTCTTCTTCTTCCTCCTCCTCCTCCTCTTCCTCCTCCTCCTCCTCCTCCTCCTCCCTCTTGCCTTCCTGGCGGGTTTGCGCCAAGGTGGGGATGTGCTTGCCACGAGCTTTGCCTGGAGAATGGAGCTGCCGCCGCCAGTGCCCGTCTCTCTAAAAGCGGCAAAGCCCCCTCCAGATCGCACCCGTCTCTCCCCCCCCTCTCGTCCACAGACACACACACCACACACACACACACACACACACACACCCCTCCCCTCCCTCCCCCGCGCGCCGGGCCGGGAGATGGATGACTTGTCAGACAAAGGCAGTAGATTCCAACACTCGCGGATTCGCCAAAGCGCAGCGCCACATCTCCGGCCAGCGGTTCCCTGCCTCGGCCCCTGCGATCCTCCAGCCGCCACCCCCGCCAGGGATGCCCGGCTTTCGGCCGGCGGGGGCCGCGCCATCGTCTTGCCCGAAAAAAAAAAACACCTGGTCGCTCCTGGATCCCTCCCTGCCCCGGCCTCACCACTGGGTTGGCCGCGATGGGAATGGGCGGCTTCCATCTTTCAGACGCGGTGGCGGCGGGACCTTTCCCCTCCCCAGCTTGGCGTGTGGCGGTAAACTCAGACCCTCCGCCGCCATCACCGCGCCTTCCCATACGCCAGGCCTTCTTTTTTTTCCTTTTTTTTTTTTTTTTTGCCGTCAGAAGGTCGCGTCCTAAGGAAGCTTGGGAAGGCAGCTCCGTCAGAGCGCTGGCCTTGCGGCTTTAGGCGCAGGCTTGGCCGGCAGCTCCGCTCCGGAGGCGCGCCTTTTACGCAGCACACACTCCGCGCGCGAAGAACCGCCACGGCGCCGTTTGAAATCCAGACCCGCTTGGAAGTCCCGCAAACTCACCTTGGAAGGAAGGAAGGAAGGAAGGAAGGAAGGAGGGCGGCTGCGGATCGCGACAGGCCGAATTGCCTTCCGAGCAAGGGAGCGGCCGGCTTCAAGCTCCCGGCCCTAGGGGCTGCCGGTTGTGGCGCCGAGCTGGTCTGAAGGGACAGGAAAGGATGGGGAAGGAAACCCGCTCTCGGGGACTTTCTATTGTAGTATCAAGCCCAAGTAAGTCCCATTTAGCTGGACGCTCCGTAGAAGGGGGTGGGGAGAGTCTATCCGCCAATTCGTATTTCGAGCCCCCCCCCCCTGCCCAGATTTTCCTAAGAAAACGCATTAAAACGCACGCATGCCCGTATCTCGGTTTCCTTCTGCCCGAGACAGAACTTAACCCCGCTTACCCGGCAATATATTTGCGGTTTTAACGGTCTCCGGGAATAACTTTGTATGAACGTGTTTACGTTTTACGTTTACTGTGCATAAAAGGTTTCCTGCGGATGGTCAAACGAAGTTAAAAGTGTTTTTTTCACTTCCGAGAAACGTTCGGGGAACGAAAGCGGGCGAGGAGCCTGCGGCAAATCAATACACTCCCTGCCGTTTGCTCCTCGACGTGGTTTTTTCCGCCCCTTTCCCAGGTAACGGGGTGGTGGCAGAAGGCAAAATGGAACTCAGCTTCCCCCCCCCACCCTCCACCCCCTTTGCTTAGATCCATCCTTCCTGCCTCTCCACTTCACCAGTAGAAACTCTCTGGGTTCCCCAGCAGCAGCAGCAGCAGCAGCAGCAGCGCCTCTTCGCGTGGAATATTTCTCGGGATGACATCGATCAGAGTGGCACTTCCCTCTTGTCTCTCGCCTGCCCACTTCGCGGGTAGGGGGGCGCCTGCAGGCTCCGCGACCAGCTAGGCGGGCTGCCTTTCTGCAGAACCTGCGCCGCCGCCAAGGATCCTTTTTGCCCCCTGCGCCTCGGCAGGTCGTTACGTTACCCTGTCCCACGGAAGGGGCGACCGGGCCGGCTTCAGTGCCCCACGCAACGGATCCCCCCGGCGGATCAAGTGGGCCATTTTACAGGGCTGGGAGACGAAGAGGCGGCTGGCGAGAAAGGCCCTCCCGTTTTTTTGACATTGGCCAGGAAGCCTTTCGCGCAAACCGCGTCTCGGGGAACGCACAGAGGCCACACATTTACACCGACACGTACGCGTTTTTCTGGCCTCCACCGGCCCCCCACCACCTTTCAAACCGTATTGCTCGGCCCCAGCGCAGTTGCGGTAGGTCGGTGGAAGAACCCTATCCCCTCCGGGGGCAGAGCGGAGCCCGGAGGGAGCAGAGGCGTACGGGGCGGGGGGGGGGACCCTATCCCGGAGGCAGGTGGACGGCAGGTTTCCTCCCCTCCCAAATTCTGGGGCAAGCGAGATTGTTCCAAGCGGCTCCTACAGAGGGCGTCGAGCGGTTGGCTACTTCTCGCCAGATTTCGGGAAAAGTTTCAAACTAAACCGGGGTCTAAATGAATCTTCGGTCCAGGATTTTTAATAATCCCCTCTCCCCAAGCTGAGTCGTCCTTTTAGGCGTTTGCATTTGAGCCCGGTACCAAACACAACCATGCTCCTTTTCCTCTGCCCAACCCAAGATCTTTTCCCAATCTTGGTTGAAGGATCCTGCTCTCGTCTGAATTGGGCCAGAAAATGAAATTAGTCGGCCACTGCAGTTCATCCCTTACTTTTTCCACCGGGCAGAGCCTTTGAAGTCTACCGGATAATACCTGGGCCGCCAAACCCTCAACCAACGCCTGCCACTGCACTCCGGCATTTGCATCTGGCCTCAGCCGGTCAACCTCAACCCAAGCCCTAGCGCGGTCTCTGCCCCCTGTCTCGGCTGCCCCACACCGGCCCTGTTGCCCTATTCCATTCCCGAGTCAACCCGCTTTAGCCCTAGGTGCCCCGCCCCCCCCAATGTATGTTGACGGCAGTCGCTCTGAAAGAGCCTCTAGGGCGGGTCTGCCTAGTCCAGAAGAGAATGGGTCGGAAAGCACGCGCGCGCGCGCGCGCCGCGGTACGGCGTAGGCAAGTGAGGGCCCGCTTCTTTTAAAAGCAAGTTGGATTTTGAAAGAGCGAATCAAAGCAAGCGGGTGGGCTGCTTCTGCTTCGCTAAAACTGCAGCAATCCTGCTGGAAGTATTTCATACAATGAAATTGGGTTACCCCTTTGATCAGAAGCAATCCATCTTGAGATTAAAAACAAAACAACCCCCCCTCCCCCTCCCCTAAAAAAAGACGGCTTTTTGGAAGCAGCTTAGTAGGGGCACCGCCTCTCTTGATGGCAAAGGGATAGAAGTCGCTGTGTAAATAGCCAGCCCCCTCTTAGGAGCCTCTAATCTCGGCTCACCTCCCCAAATTGTCACCTCTTCCTGAGCTGCACTTCCTGGAGGAATTGCTTTGTCAACAGTCAAACCTACCCAACAATTTCTATCAGCCCGAGGGCGGGGTACGTGTGTATGTGTGTGTGTGTGGGGGGGAAGAGCGACGCCGCCGCTAATTCCTCAAGCAAGATCTCTGAACTCGCTTCTCCTGGCTCTCGTTCTCTCTCTCCTTTCCTTCCTCCCTCCCGCCCAAAGAGATGGGACGGCGGGATTTCAATCACTATAAAGAATTCCCTCCCCCTCCCCCTCCCCTCCCCCTCCCTCCTCTGTTATCTTTCGGAAAACTCCCCAGCCCAACCCGCGGCTGGTCAAGCTTGGCTGCTCCCGCTAGTTTTACTTTAAATGAATCTTCTTTCTCCTTTTTCAAAGAGGGTCTCTTGCACACACACACACACACCCGCTTATTCAATCTCTCTCCCCCCCCCCTTTTCCCCCGACCTTCCAACTCGGAGCATTTACACTTCAAAAGCGGCCCCCGCGTCTCTGCGGAAATTTGGAGAAGGGGAAAAAAAAAATAAAACTTTGGGGAGGTTGGGAAGATAGCAATCTGTGTGTGCATTTATTTCCTTACCTCCACTCCCCCCCCCTCCGCAACTGATCAAGCAAAGCGGACTTGACTGATCTCATTCCCCCTCGGCCCGAACTAATGTGAACTCTCAGCCCTCCCTCGATCCTTCGGACAATGCGGTTTCTCTCCCCCCCCCTTTTGCTGAGCATCTTGCATTTCCTCTCCCGACCTGGGACGGAGAAACGAGTAGCTCGTTGCGGCTTCTGGGGGCCTCGGCTTTTCGGAGTCCCCCCCCCCTCCTCCTCCTCCTCCTCCAGTTAAGTTTGGGACCCAGATAATTCAGCAGACCCCCCCTTGCTGCCGATTTTATTGCTCCGACCCGATCAGGGAGCAGGGACACAGATTGCCGCGTTGTTACACAGCCGAGGAGGCTTCCAGACCAAAAAGGAAAGAAAGGCAGGGCGGTGCGTTTTCCTCCCGTGTTATTAAACCGTCTCTCTGTCTCTCTCTCTCTCTCTCTCTCTCTCTCTCTCTCTCTCTCTCTCTCTCTCTTTCTCTGCTCTCCATCACTATCACGCAAGCCTACTTGGGAAGACACCGAAGGGTAGGAGAGCTTCACTATAGCGGGGGCAACACGAGGACTCCGCTCTAATTTGAGGGCAGAGAGAAGCCGGCTCTGAGCAGGTAGGCCCAGGTGCCACTAGGAGTTAAAGGGCAAGAGAGGTTAGCGCAAAGAATTCCCCCCCCCCCCGGGGACATGGCGAAGGGAGCGGACGGGCACTCATCCCCGGCCACTAGTGCTGCAGTCTAAAGCGTGCCAGGAGGGAGAAAACAGCCCGGGAAGGGAGCTGAGGAAATCCACGCGGACCTCTCGGTGCGAAGGGCCCAAGCGACGCCCACGCGCGGCCCTCCCATGCCTCCGCTTCCAAGCGTGAAGAAATAGTTCCGGCTCAAGCGCTCCAACTTAATGGGTAGGGGCGTCCCCTGCGCGTCTTTTCCACGCCGCGCAGGCAGTTTAGAGACCAAGGGCGTTGTAGTCGGCCTAAACCCAGACTCTCTCTCTCTCTCTCTCTCTCTCTCTCTCTCTCTCTCTTCTTCCTCCTCCTCCTCCTCCTCCTCCTCCTCCTCCTCCTCCTCCTCCTCCTCCTCCTCTTCTTCTTCTTCTTCTTCTTCTTTTTCTTTTTCTTCTTCTTCTTCTTTTTCTTTTTCTTCTTCTTCTTCTTCTTCTTCTTCTTCTTCTTCTTCTTCTTTTCTCTCTCTCTCTTTCTCTCTCTTCTTCTTCTTCTTCTTCTTCTTCTTCTTCTTCTTCTTCTTCTCCTCCTTCTCTCTCTCTCTCTCTCTCTCTCTCTCTCTCTCTCTCTCCCTCCCTCCCTCCCTCCCTCCCTCTCTCTCCAGTCACCTGGGGGGGGGGAACGAGGCTTTTGGTACAACGCGGAGCCCCTCGGGCTGCAATTTCATACTCCTCCTCCTCCTCCTCCTCCTTCCTCCTCTCCAGGAAGGCGACGTTTCCTCCGGCGCTTGGAAAAGCCTAGAGAGAGAAAAAAAAAAGAAAAGCGGGCGGGCGGGCGGGCCGGGGCTGGTTGGCCTCCCGCAGTTGTTGCCTTTTTCCTGCGCCGCATTTGTTTGCCTGCCAGGCTCAGAAGCCACGTGCGCTGCTCTTTATTCGGGGAACGGGCACTTTAACCTCTCCTCTTGACAAGAGCGCGTTTGGCTAGAGAACCCAGACGAGCCGGAGACCTTTTCTTTTTTTTTTTTTTACAGCCTCGTTTGAGTTTAAGGGGAAGAAGCCAACAATAGGTCGGAGACTAAGGAGAGGAGCTGCGGAGCGAGCGAGCCAGCGAGCGAGACCAAAGCCTCTTGCCTGCTCCAGGGCCAAATGCGCTCCTGCCAGACGAAAATGGGAGGTCTGCCCCACGCGGTGGTGCCTGCCTCTCTCCTCCCGCCGCGCCTCGCTTTTTGCCCCCCAGAAAAGCCAGCGGGCTTGGGGGGGGGGGTCAGCCACAACTTCAACCAAAGTTCAGACATGGCTAGGTGTCTGTAGGAAAGTGTAAGTGCGCACTTTGTGGAATGAAGCAGCATCTGAAAGAGAGGGGCTAGGGTCTTGCTTGTGGAAAGGCACCCGCCACCGTGGCTTGACCAGATTCGTTTAGCTGGGGGGGGGGGGGGGGATGAGGTCTTTTTATGGTTAGGAAAGCTGTCGGAATGAGCAGAAACGGAGGTATATTATTAGGCCCCCAATCTTTGGATCCAACAAATAACCGGCGTCCTAGCACCCATAATAAGTTTTGGTATCTGGTTGGAAATGGGCCTTCTGCGCAATTTCCTCCCTACTGGATATAGTTTGGGCTTCTCTAATTTCTTCGTAAAATGTTCCATTAATGAATTAAAAGCTGGGTAAGGCCTCCTTTTAATCAGCACCAATGGAGGATTCCCCCCACCCCGTCTATCATACCCCCCCCTCCCTATCCTTTCATCCAAGGTTGGCGTTCCGTGGCCTGGGGGGGGGGGCTTTTTGCAAACATTTGGATTTACAGACGTGGCAAGCAAACGGTTCTTGACAGCCTCTGACTGCCAGGTCCTCATAACACCCCGAGACCAGTCTGTGTGGAAAGTGCCGTGGATCAGCAAAACGCCTCGAGTTTGCCTGTTATGGGAAATTCTCTGGGAAATAAAGGGAGCGAGGAGGGGGTTTTGAAACAGCGCCTCCTTAAAAGAAAGATTTCAAAAGGCAGGAAGCTTCTCCTTCTCCCAAACCTAAGCAGCGTCCGGAAATCCAAGTGGACAAAACTTTCTCTACGAACTTCGTTTACCTTAGTGGAGCCTCCTGAGAAACGAGCCTAATTAATCTAATTATGTCTTTTTCTTTTCCTCTCTCTCTCTCTCTCTCTCTCTCTCTTTTCTGAATCTTCCTGTACTTCATCTGGACAATTTCCGGGAATGAGAATATTTGCCTGAATAGGGGAAAAAAAAAATCCTACTACTCTATCTTTGATTTCTTTTCACGACTAGGGTTTCTTTGTTTTAAATGTAACCCGCGCATTCTCAAAACATGAATATTTCATTACTTTACATGACATTGGTAATGCATGTCAACAGAATGAAGTAACTTCTTTACTAAATAAATAAATAAATGAAGGTGACAAAAGTTATCGTTTGGCAACGAAGTTCATCCCTGCGAAGAATGACCAGGACTGTCTTTATTCTTTGCTTTGTCTAAGCAGCACACTGTCAAAGCCTCACTCGTCGTCGTCGAGACCTCCCTTCCAGATCAAAACGGAAAATCACTTTCTGCCTTACAAGTTAACCCTCCCAATCTGTAACGTGCTTTACATTGGCCCGGAGAGCCAGATGAAGTTTATTTTCCCTTCTTAAATGACAATTACCATTTGTGTTACAAATTGTTCTTGCTTTGTATAAAATCTGGAAACCACTAACATCTCAGAATTAAATCTGTTATGGTCCAAGTCACTTGACTTTGGGAAGAACTGTTGTAGAGGAGAAGAGAGGGAGGGAGGGGAGAAGGAGAGAGGGAAGACAATATGGGGAACCAGAGAATGTCAGGAATCGAAGGGAGACGCAGAAACACTAAAATCCAGCTCAAGGAAACGAGTCTGCTATCGGGTGCTGCCAAGAACTAACCCGCCGAGCAAAACTTTCTTCACTTAAGTGAACTTCAGAAACGTTCATACGTTGGATTATAAACAATTATCTAATAAACAATTATCTAATAAAACGCTTAGGGATTAGCCGGTTCAGGATTTTGAGTTACCATGCATGCCCGTGTCGGGCACCTCCCCAGTCCAGCCCTGCATAAGAATAGAAGGGTAAAGGAGAATTCTCTAATTAAAGCTAGGGTAGGGCCAACCTAATTGCAAGTCGCAATTGTTCCAGGTGGACCGAAAAATTTGAACTCGTGGCCAAACGTAAAGGCCCGGAACCTCCACCTCGGTTAGGGATCACAAGAGAGCCAGGAGCGATCCCACCGGAAGAGTTTCTCGGGGATCGAGCGAGTGCAGAAGAAGGATGGGGACGCGGGCGGCGGCACCAGGACCCTTTCTAGCTAATTCCAGGCGCACCGGCCGCTTCTCTCTCGACTAGAAGCGAGAGAAAACGGAAGACCGCGGAGCTGGGAGAAGGCGGACTGACCAGCCCTCCCCTCCCCGGCCAGCCGGCCTCTTCTTTCGCTCCCGTGCGGTTTCCCGGCTTGGTTCAGACTTCGCTCCGTGGCGGCCGCAGCCTCCTCCGCCGCCGCCGCCGCCGGGGGCCTCGCCCGTCTCCAAGCCGGAGCCGACTTCCCCTGCCTTGGAAACCAGCTCTGCTCTCCCCCGGCTGGAGAAGTTCGCGATTGCCAGACCTGGGCAAACTTTGCTCAGCAATTCGTTCAAGCGGGTTCAGGGTAAGCTGCTGGGTGACAAGACTGCAACCTCTTGGATTCCCAAAGTAGGAAGAAAGTTGGAGTTCTTGAAAAAACGGCAGGGTTGGCTCGGAAGGAGTCGGTTCGGCCGGCAGGATTCGTTGTTGAATTAATCTTGGTAGAGAGAGGGGGGAAAAAATTCGCTTTCGGACTTCCGACAACTCGAAAACTTTCCCCTGCAGTTACCCCCCCACCCCCCCACCCCTCTCTCTCTCCGAGGGGCGATTTGCGCTCTTTTCGTCGGCTCTGGCCCTTGTGAAGGAGGGAAAGGAATAGAGAATGGGCTGCGTATTATTATTATTATTATTATTATTATTATTATTATTATTATTATTATTATTATTATTATTATTATTATTATGGATCATCGCACAGTCAGCCAGATGTTCAGACTGGATTTGGCATTTTGTCTACCTATCGAGTCCTTACCCAGGACCTGGGATAGGCAGATGTTATTATTATTATTATTATTATTATTATTACTATTATTATTATTATTATTTGCCCGGCCAAATCTGTGAGCGATGTTCGAACCGACAATAAATGCTTTGGAATCGGTTTGAGCAGTTAGTTTAATCAAGCGGATTAGTACGCCTTTAGAACACCTTTTTTTTTTTTAAATTAAAGTGGGAGGAAATGTATTGTTGGATATCTATAGAAGTTTTCTTTTGCTCCCAACGCCAGAACGTCGCAAGGCTCCCCATTAACAGGAAAGCTGTACAGAGCCACCGTCAAGGCCAAGGAGAATTTCTCGCGGGGGCTGGAAATACAGCTTTTCCGCAGGCGGCATGTGGGCAGAAAGGCTGGAGGGAAAGGCAGGGAAGGAGTTCGAAACAGCACCCTGAGAGGTGCAATTAACAAAAGAAGGCAAAACGGTCCAGAGTCGCTTTAGTTCCCCCTGGCTCGCTCACACAACGCCCCTCATCTCGTTAACTTCCATTCCCCTTTTACATATTTGAGGGCTAGGGCGGGGGGGGGCACCCTAAAGGGTCTCCCTGATTTGCCTTCCCACGTTTGGTCCATAGCATCCCCCCACCCCACCCCACCTGACTTGGCTGCCCGCCCGCTCGCCCCGGCCCCTACGCGCGGGATTCTATCCGAGAGAATAAGCAGCATTTCTGCTCTACTAATTTCATAATGGTCTGCAGCCCCCCGTTTCTTTTTTTCTTTTCTTTTTTTTACCTCTAAAAGAGGGGAGGAGAGGACCCCCCCCCAACAGTTGCCTGCTTTGGGGGTCCTTCCTGTGGGCCGAGAGGCAAAGCAAAAGCCGCAGGGGAAAGGAGAAGGGGGGGGGGGGTGCGGCAAGATAAAGCGGTCTGCTGGAGCAGTAGGGCTAAAACGGTGGCTGGGGTGGGGGGGGGAGGAGAGAGGAGGCTGCTGTTATGAGCGGTGCCATTACTTTTACTTTAGCCTGTGGTGCTGCTTTTTTCTTTTTTTTTAAAGAAACACCCCCTCCCCTTTTCTCGCTTGGAAGGTCACCAGGCACCTGCTGGGTGGGTGGCTGGCAGAAAAGCCCTTTCCTGGAGGAAAGGGCGAGTGCCCTGGGTGAGCCGAGGTGTGGAAGTGGACGTGTGTTGCTGGTAAGCAAAGGGTTGCCACAGCCCCCCCCCCCCCCAGAGTCTGGCCAGCCTCCGGCTTTACCAAATTCAAGGGCAAAAATATTCAGGCAGCACAGCCAACCCTGCCTCTCCCAGGTCTCCCTCGATTGCCTTCCATCTTCATCTCCCCCCCTTCCCCCCAGGCAAGGGTGCTTGAAGCTAATATTTGCATATGGGCGAACAGGACCTTTGTATTTAATGGCACAACGTTCAGTCGAATCTTGTCCAACCGTTAACTCAGAGCTTTTCCCTGCTTTCCTTTTGTATCAGTGATCTTTACCCCCCCCCCCGCCGCCCGATTAAGAGCGGTACAAATTTATTAATACCTTTAAACCGTTCTTTTTTTGTTTGTTTTCCTTTCAAAAAGACGCACCCGTTGTATTGCAGAGCCAAGCGTTCAAGTCTCAGAGGCAGCCCGAGCTGAACTGGGCGTTTCAGTCTGCCTCTCCAGAGCGCTGGAAAGAGCCTTCAGGAAAGTAGGATTGGGGAGAGAAAGCAAAAAATTGTATGTTTTGCTTAGTGGTATTTCTCATCCGTGGTGGGGCCTGTTTTAAAATGTGTGGAATAACGGAGGAGCGGCAACATTATCTTTTTTTTTTTTTTTTTGCAATACGAAGTGGCTCATCCAATCTTCAAAAACAGGGAAGAAAAGATAAAACCAGGCCCTGTAAATATTTATCCAGTTGTACTGGCAGGGTTTTTCAGGCAGCCACAGCTGGCGAGTGTTTCAACTAAGAAAAAGACAGAGAGTGGGTGGAAGGGAGGGAGGGAGGGAGAGAGGAAGGAAGGAAGGAAGGAAGGAAGGAAGGAAGGAAGGAAGGAAGGAAGAAAGGAAGGAAGGAAGGAAGGGGGGAAAGAGAAGGAGAGAGAAGTGTTGGGACTTGGAGAAAAAAAATGCAAGTTTGGGAAGAAGCAAGGCGAAAGGATCTGATTTTGCAAGTTTGAACTCAAGAATGAATGGAGTTGGGGGTGGGAGTGGAGGGTGAAACAGGAAGAGATTCCTGGCAGCTTGATCCCATTAGCTCCGTCCTTGGGTTGCAAATTTATACGGTCTAGGAGGTGAACAGATGGACTATCAATTTAATTCCGTCTTCAACACCATCAGAGATTGATTTTCTACTCGCTTTTAATTTTGCTATAATTAATTAGATCATTACAACTGTTTTCTATTGATCTTCCTATTTAAACCTCAGATGCAAAGGGACTTGGGCAGGTCTTTTAGAGACACAGAAGGGAAATAGAACAGAGGGGACTGCAAACGGGACAGTGCATATGTTCTATTTTTTTTTTAATCTAAAATGCTGAATGAAAGAGTGGGAAAGACCTCTTTCATGTAGTAAGCACGAAGCCCACATAAAAACATACTTATTTGAATTATTTTCTTCTCCGTGCAGCCTGCAGCATTGTCTTAGTGGCCCTGGGGTTAAAACAAATCAGGGAACTTCTTAAAATTCTCTTCCTTTTCAAGGACTTCTTTCTGTCTATCAGCTGACAGTAGTCTAAAATCCCCAAATATGCCATACTTACCTATTTAATATACTCACATAATAATGGTATTTGGTGCAGTTTGGTTTTCCAGGTTCATATACATATTTTTTTATATATACTAAGACCACTATAAGTGGGGAAATAGACATTAGCACTACGCTAATGATTAAAACTGACTTTTTAGAATGTCTCTATAGTAGCTAATCCACAGTCACTAGGCTAAGCAACCAATTTTCCAAGTTCTTTTACTTCATGCTAGAAAATTTTCCACCTTTGGTCTGAAAAAGAAAACCTTCTGGGGGGGGGGCTCTGTGCAGGACCAAGAAGCTTAGCTGGACAACTGTGGTCAGACAGCCCTCCTTTAGGGCGAATTGAAAAGCCAATGCAATGGTGCCATCCTGTCAGCAAACCACTAGCATTTTCTCTGCCCTGCTCCATGCAGGGTCCAGCACTGTGGCCTCAGACAGAACCACCCTTTTAGATCTGCACCCTGGGGGGGAGGGCTTCATGAAATGACTTGTTCCCCATTTTGAAAACTGAAGCTTTTTGCTTCTTCGTTTCCCCACAAATATCTTCTTCCCGGGCAGATGTGTACACTTGGTTCCCATGAAGCTAAATGTACCCTGTGGAAATTGGAAAGGCGCCTTGTTCCACACCGTGCCATCCCAAAGCCAGCTGAGTCAAAGCATTCTGAGTGAAGGTGAAGATTCCTGAACCCAGACATCTATCTGCCCACTACTCAGGCTGAACTCCTGACACTGCTCCAGCCACTAAACGATTGAGTCAGAGAACCAGAGTTTGGGACAGGCGGGACTCACTTGGAGTGCCTTTTTGTTTTGGAAAGCAGCAGCTATTCTGGCGATGGACGCGCCCCTTTCTAGCTCCATAAATAATAATTGGAGCTGCTCACCCGCTCCTTTTTCTGCATTCCTGATACAGCTGTGAACCAGGCCCAAAGCACCTCTCCACTGGACTGCCCATCTCAGCCTGGCAGAGCCGCTGCAGCTTTGGCCATTGCACTGGCTCTCCGCTAGCTCGGCTGACTTGGGAGATCCAGTGTGCAACCACCCCAGACTAAATTGTTGAGCTAAGACAAGAGAAAGGGAAGGGAGAGAAAGAGAAGAGGCACCTTCCCAGCTATAGCAGACAGCCACTGCCATCCCACTGAGTTCAGAGGGCAAAGCCAAACAGAGCGGGGGTACCCAAAGTGACATTCCCCAGCTTGTGCATAGCCCAGGGGTGAGCAACCTTGGCTCTTTTATGACTCGTGGACTTCAAGCCCCAGAATTCCTGAGCCAGCCTGGCTCAGCTTGGAAACCTCTCCCTTTCCCCTCAACATGGCTGGCTCAGGAATTCTGGGAGTTGAAGTCCATGAGTCATAAAAGAGCCAAGGTTGCCCACCCCTGGCATAGCCAATGGCCAGAGAACTTCATTGCCTGGCTCTGCTTCCTGTCTGTCAGAACTCAGGACTTCATCCGAGAAGACTCTTCGGCTAGCTGCAAATCCCACCCTCTGCTCCATGGCCTCCAACGGACTCCCAGGCTAGCAGAAGCTTGGAGGACTTCTTGAGGGACCCTGAGCAGGACCCGAGTAGGAAAGCATCAAAAATGGACCGTCCTGGGGCTTTTCTTTGACTGGGAGCATTGCCGCCGTGAGAAGCCTCTTCCCAGGTGAAGTAAAGTCATCCCTCCCCCCGCCCCTTAGCCTTCGAACAGGGGTGCCAAAATGGCGGCCCGAGGGCCGGATGCGTCACGCGCAGGCCACACCCCTCCCCATCCGGGTTCCGCAAAGGCAAAAACAAAACAAAACAAAACAAAACACAACCCGTCGCGATACGTCACGTGACGCGATCGAGTTTGACACCCGTGCATCAAAGGTTAACACTGAGCCTCCCAGTTTTTTGTTTTAATTTTTTTTTTTTTTTTCCCCTCCTGGAGGCCAAGACCAGGTAGCCACATGGCTGACGGAAAAGATGTTTGTAAATCGACCTCTTATTTATACCCACGCCCCTTTTTGCAAAATATTTGGCAAGGCTACAAGCCGGTCACTGATCCTAAGATATTTCCTGCTCCTCTGCTGCATCTCTCCAAGGGGTAGTTGCTTTAACCAAGAATGGCAAAAGTAGGGTGCTCAAAAGGAGTGTTGTTGTTAGGTGCGAAGTTGTGTCTGACCCATCGCGACCCCATGGACAACGTTCCTCCAGGCCTTCCTGTCCTCTACCACCTTCTGGAGTCCATTGAAGCTCACACCTACTGCTTCAGTGACTCCATCCAGCCACCTCATTCTCTGTCGTCCCCTTCTTCTATTGCCCTCAATCTTTCCCAGCATTAGGCTCTTCTCCAGTGAGATCCTCCCCTCATCCCATTTTCCAACTGGGGTACCTAGTTGGAGTCTCAACTCCAACTAGGTACCCCAGGAAAAACGAACCATCGTCCCATCGATTCGCCCATTCAAGTTGCGTTTTGCTAACTCGCTTTTACCCTGCTCTTCATGCTATTATTGTCTTATCAAACCCAACTTGCTGCTGGACCGGCAAAATTGTAAAAGCGATCGGGGGTGTATGGGGGGGGGGGGACGACAAGCATTCTTCCTAGTCTCACTAGACTTTATTGAAAAGAGAAAACCAGGCGAGGTTCACACGGTCAATCTGGAGGGGATGCGCGTGAAGGTCACCCAAGGGTCTTGAGATCCGCCGCCGTTTGACTTGGCTGCGAGCCTCAGCCAAAGAAAAGAGGACGAGCTGCCGGCGGCGGTGCTGCTGCTGCTGAAAGAAGGGGGACCGTTGCTTGCTTGGCGAGACCCCCATTTCATCTGAGCGCGGAGCAGAAGGGCTTTGTAGCCGCGGCTTCGTCCGACCTCGTTTGAAAAAAAGTCGGGACTTTTGAAAGAGTTAATCATTGTAGGAATGGACATTTGTGTAACTATCACCAAAGTAACTTTTAAACAAGCACGTCCGTGAATTGGATTCGGAAGAGAAGGAAGAGAGTCTCTCCCCCTCCCCCCCCTCCCCCCCAGCTTTGTAAGGACAATTTTCCGCCCTCCGGGCAAGCTTTGCTGCTCATTATTGCCATGGGAACCGTGACAATTTAAACACCCTCAGTTGCCCGCCTCTAAACCCAGTTAAGCCCTTCTTGCTCCCGAATACACCGCCCCGCTCCCTCCTTGCAGCCGCCCCACGGCGCTGGGCTCCGGGTCCTCCTTCCCTGCGCCGCTGTTTGGGTGGCGCGGGGAACGGGGCGCCTTGAAGCCGCGGCAGAAGAGCCCGGGCGAAGCCGCCGATTCTGACGAAAGAGCAGAGGAGGCTGCGACGTCTTCCGGAGATGTTTATCCCCCTAATCAGTTCATTAGTTATAAACAACATGACATTAGAAGTTAGGAAGCCGTTGATATTAATTTTTATTTAACTAGTTGATGTTTAATCCGTCACGCCAGGCTGGCTAAGAAGGAGAGGGCTAGAGCGAGTGAGGGATTCCTGACACCAGCCAGTTAAGACTTGGAACTTCAAGAGACCACGATCCTGCTCTGGGCAGCGGAAGGAAAGGCAGGCAGGCAGGCAGGAAGGAAGGAAGGAAGGAAAAGAAAGAAAGAGGAAGGAAGGAAGGAAGAAAAAAAGAAAGAGGAAGGAAGGAAGGAAGGAAGGAAGGAAGGAAGAAAAAAGAAAGAAAGAAAGAAAGAGGAAGGCGGGCAGGCAGGAAGAAAAAGAAAGAAAGAAAGAGGAAGGAAGGAAGGAAGGAAGGAAGGAAGGAAGAAACAAACAAACAAAAGAAAAAAAGAGGAGGAAGGAAGGAAGAAAAAGAAAGAAAGAGGAAGGAAGAAAGAAGGAAGGAAAGAAAAAGAAAGAAAGAGAAGAAGGAAGGAAGAAAAAGAAAAAGAAAGAAAGAAAGAAAGGAAGGAAGGCAGGCAGGAAGGAAGAAAAAAAGGAAGGAAGGAAGAAACAAAGAAAAAGAAAGAAAGAGGAAGGAAGGAAGGAAGGAAGGAAGGAAGGAAGGAAGAAAAAGAAAGAGGAAGGAAGGAAGAAAAAGAAAGAAAGAGGAAAGGAAAAGAAAGAAGGAAAGGAAGAGAAAGGAAGAAAGAAAGAAAGAGGAAGGAAGGAAGGAAGGAAGGAAGAAAAAGAAAGAAAGAGGAAAGGAAGAGAAAGAAGGAAAGGAAGAGAAAGGAAGAAAGAAAGAAAGAGGAAGGAAGGAAGGAAGGAAGGAAGGAAGAAAGAAAGAAAGAAAGAAAGAAAGAAAGAAAGAAAGAAAGAAAGAAAGAAAGAAAGAAAGAAAAAGATGCGGAGAGAAAAGTGGGGTGTCGGTCGATAGGCGCCAGCGCTCTTGGCCAGAGAAGGGATGGGAGAGAGCTCCATTTTTGCCCAGACCGCTCTCCATTCCCAGCCAACAAGATTTCTCATTGCAAGAAAGGACGGGGTTGCTGCGGCTGGGCGGCTCCTTACTCAGGCCCAGTTACAAAGTGGCTTCCTTTAAAATCTTCTGGATTTCTGTTTGGGCCAAGCAGGCAGCGGGACCTGAGGGAAACAAAAGGCCGAGAGCTTGGGTTGAACAACCCCAGAGAAGTGTGAACCCGAACCCGAACAGTTTTCTGTCCTCTGCCCCATTTCAGAGAGCAGGCCAGAAACCCCAGCAAGCCGGAATTCTGAGGCAACTGAGGTACCCAAAGTGTCCCCTTCTCCAAGAGCCAAGAGGCTTTTTTTTTGAGGGGGGGGGGCAGACTGCCCTTCTTAGCTCCAAAGGGAGGGGGCGATGACGTGGAAGAGCTTCAAGCAGGCTCCTCCTCTCAAAGAATGGAGTCTGGATCTGTTTCTCCCAAACCAAAAAACGTGGACAACAATTGGGACCCCTTTTTAATCACCCACCTGCTCTTTCTTTTTTTTTTTTTTTCTTGTACCAGAAAGGAAATAGTTCACATTCCCAAGAAAATGCCCCCTTCTGCACCGGTTAATCATTAACCTGACATGAGGAAAGTTCCCAGGGCAAACGTGGGCTGTGAGAGAGGCCGTGGCCAGCTCGTAAAAGACAGACAGGCAGGCTGCCTTTCCCCTCATGCCCGCTTTGCGATGCTTCCTTGCCGGAAGGCCTGGCCCACGAGTTCTGAGAGAACCAGATTCTTCCCCAGGCACCAACCTGTGGCTCCGGGGGAATTGGGATCGCTGAAGCCCTACTATGGGCTCGTCTCCTCTCCTCTCCTCACAAGAGGCTTGTCAGGCCTTTGGTGTTTTTCCCCTGGGAAAATAAGAGTTGCGAGCATGCTGGGAAAGGTGCCACTTGGCCCACCCCCTCTTGGGTTTGATGATGCTGCTGCTGTGCCGAAGTAGACAAGGCCTTTTCTGCTGAGGCGCCAGGCCTGCACGGGCAGCTTCCGAATGCTGAGTTTTGGTACACTAGACCCAGGGGTCTGCAACCTTGACCACTTTAAGACTTGTGGACTTCAGCTCCCAGAATTCCTCAGCCAGCTAGGAATTCTGGGAGCTGAAGTCCACAAGTCTTAAAGTGGTCAAGGTTGCAGACCGAGGAATTCTGGGAGCTGAAGTTCACAAAGTTGTCAAGGTTGCAAACCCCTGCATTAGACATTTTCACAAGTGAATGAAAAGCACTTCAGAGGCTGCTTCTGCTGATGCCAGCTGTACATTGCATAGTATTGATTGTACACTCACATGTATATACAACACTATTATTGCTAGTATTTCACCACCACCACACTATGTATACACACCTCCTGCAACTCACTTTCTGCAACTCACTCCCCCCTCTGATACAAAATCTTCAAAAACCTATGTTGTTGTTAGTTGCGAAGTCGTGGCGACCCCACGGACAACGTTCCTCCAGGCCTTCCTATCCTCTACCATCTTCTGGAGTCCATTTAAGCTCATGCCTACTGCTCCAGTGACTCCATCCAGCCACCTCACTCTCTGTCGTCCCCTTCTTCTATTGCCCTCCATCTTTCTCAAAACCCAGTAACTGGGCAATATTATTAACACCAAATAAAATGCCATGAGAGCATTTCAATTGCAGAACCTGTAGGCTAAAGATTTAGAACATCTGTAGGTCTTTTTGTATGATACAATTTTTTTATTATTATTTGTGAATTGGCAGCCACTGCAGCAAGTTGTTTTGAATCAAGTGAATCAAGCAACTTTGTTTTCATGATTGGTTGGGAAAAGAAGATGGAAAGAGAAGTTGGATACAGTAAAACCCAAACCTTTCAGAAAGTAATGTTAAGGAGAAGTGTGTTTGTGTGTGTGTGTGTGTGTGGTTCATCCATAGCTGAAATAGCACAAACAGCCCTGTTGCAGATTCCTATCTTGCCTCATTATTCCATCACTTCCAAACATAATAGAATAGCAGTATAGCAGAGTTGGAAGGAACAGAATAACAGATTTGGAAGGGACCTTGGAGGTCATCTAGTCCAACCCCACACCCAAGCAGGAAACCCTACACCATTTCTCACAGATGGCAGACCAGTCTCTTCTTGAAAGCTTCCAGTGATGAAACTCCCACAACATCTGAAGGCAAACTGTTCCATTGATTAGGGTTAGGGTTGGGGGGCCTTGGAGATCTTCTAGTCCAACCTCCTGCTTGAGCAGGAGACCTTATAACATTCTGGACAAATGCTTTTCCAATCTCTTCTTGAAAACCTCCAGATTGAGCATCCACAACTTGTGGAGGAAAGCCTTTCCACTGAATGATTGTTCTCACTGTAGGAAATTTCTCATTAATTCTACATTAGACCTCTCTTCGATAACTTCCCATCCATTACTGGCATTGATATCAGGTTGATTGGTCTGTAGTTTCCTGGATCCATGTTCTTTCTTTTTTGGGGGGAGATTGGAACCACATCAAGTCTTTTCTAGTCCTCTAGTACAGTGGTTCTCAACCTGTGGGTCGGGACCCCATTTGGGGTCGAACGACCATTTCACGGGGGTCACCAAACAACGCAGTCCGCCATTTTTTCCCCCTTTTCCTTAGCTGTGCTACTCCTTTTTATTCTATTGGCTTTTGAAAGCCAATAGAATAGACTCTCTTGAATAGAGTCTAATTCTATTGGCTTTCAAAAGCCACTAGGAATTGTCCAGGCTGTCTCTGCCCTGCTGAGCCCGCCCAAAGTCCCATTCTGCAAACGGTGCTGCACCAGTTGAGTAGTCCTCGACTTACGACCAGTTGAGTAGTCCTCGACTTACGACCAGTTGGGGGTCATGGCATTAAAAAGGTTGAGAACCACTGCTCTAGTAGTTCTCCTTTTCTGCTTGGTGGGGTAGAAAGATGCCTAAGTGATTTTCAAGACCAAAGATGCATGTCATTCATGTCACTATTGCATCTTTTCTTTGCTCGTTCTGATTCAAAAATTGTCTTTCTTGAGAGTTCTTCTAGCACAGGGGTAGGCAACCTTGGCTCTTTTATGACTCGTGGACTTCAACTCCCAGAATTCTTGAGCCAGCCATGCTGAGGGGAAAGGGAGAGGTTTCCAAGCCGAGCCATGCTGGCTCAGAAATTCTGGGAGTTGAAGTCCACGAATCATAAAAGAGCCAAGGTGGCCTACCCCTGGCCTAGATGAT
Source organism: Crotalus tigris (assembly GCF_016545835.1). Classification (NCBI taxonomy): domain Eukaryota; kingdom Metazoa; phylum Chordata; class Lepidosauria; order Squamata; family Viperidae; genus Crotalus; species Crotalus tigris. Next base: position 128,705 of record NW_024100116.1, on the reverse strand, counting down.
AGGAAACTTGGCTCTTTTATGACTCGTGGACTTCAACTCCCAGAATTCCTGAGTCAGCATGGCTAAGCATGGAAACCTCTCCCTTCCCCCTCAGCATGGCTGGCTCAGGAATTCTGGGAGTTGAAGTCCATGAGTCATAAAAGAGCCGAGGTTGCCTACCTCTGCCCTAGAGCAACTCAGTTAAAAAAATGGGAAGAAACGTAATGGAAGACACAAGAGCAGAAACAGCAGTAGGGAGGAAGGAGAGAGGCCCTGCCATGATTTTGTATGATGAGATGCTTTTACACCCCCCTTTTCCTTCAGGGAGAAGGAAAAAGAAATACTTTAATCAACAAATATAGGGAAATTGGCAAGCCCTAATTTAACATCCCTCATAATTTCAGGTCACTGCAATGAAGAAAAATGGAGCAGCTGCAAGTAAATCTAAACATATATTTCAGAATATAGTTGCAGTGTATGCAGTTAGAAAGGTGGAATTCTGCTTATTTCAGGAGTGAATTCCTACGGTTGCCTTCTTCTTCCAAATAAAACAGCGTATGAGTATGATTTCCTATATTGCTGGGAACCTGAAGAGAACTTCATGCAAGAAACAAAAAGGAGTGTGTGTGGAATTGACAACTATAAAAGAATTCAAGAAATAGTATACCAGGGAAGACAGGCCAAGAATGAAATGGCCGTACCAAAGGCTGGCTGAAGAACAGAGGAAATGGACTGTGTCTATGTCTTCCAACAGATCACTGGACCTATCCACTGTTGTTCACCTAACTTCACTTCCAAGGTGGCAAAGTGATGCAGATTTTACAGACACACACACACATACACACACACACACACACACACACTCATTTGTGATGGAAATGCTACTTTTATAATTGTTACAACTAATGATGATTGAGTTTCACTCAATGCCCAGGGATGAACTAGAAGTAATGTCATGGGAACAATGCAGAAAACGGCAATGTTGACACATTGTTATTGCGTAGTGTTAATACGCAATGGGGAAAGGACCTTAGACTCATAAGGACCAGGATGCCATTGGAGCATTGCCCTAAAACAACATTAGGGACTATAGTTATAGGTTTTCAACACTGAAAACTATAGTTGATGCAACCAGAGAAAACTTATGATTAACCAAAATTCCAAGTTCCTTTTCATATCCATCATTTTAAAGCTATACGTTGCCTGTAAACTTGATTTTTTAACTGATGAAGTTTACATTTCACTCTATTAAACATCAGTGCGTTATTTGCAGAGCAGTTCTCTAGGCTAACAAGATCATTCTGAATTTTTATTGTCTTCTAGCATACACTATTAACTATGCCATTTAACTTTTCGTCACCTGTGAATTTCATAACTATCTTTTACTTCTTTATCAAAGCTAATAGTGAAAATGTTGCGTTGAATCTTGTAGCATTCCAGTTTTATGATGAGCAGACTTTTAGTACCGTTTTCACACCAGATTTTATCTACCTACTATCTTGCCCATTATAAACTAGTTTGCTAATCATGTCAAGGAAAGCTATCCAATTATATCTTTGTAGGCAAGATACAATATGTCCATTGCATTCCCACAATCTATTAAGGATTGTATCAAAATGAATAAAAGTGAATTAAATAAAGTGAAATAGATTTATTCTGACAACCTTAGGTTTTTTTTTTTTTTTTTACTGATTCTCACCCTAGGCTAGACATTGATCTCTTTATGATCTGCTTTAGAATCCTCCCTAGTATTGACGCCTGATTTATCTTTAATTCTCCAAATCCTCCCTTTCCAACATTTTCCTCGTGGCAAGCATCTAGTACTTTATAGGTTCTCTAGGATTACTCAGATATAGGTTCAGCCATTCCTCGCTAAACCTCAGTAAATTAGTGAACCAGGTCAATGTCAACAGACATTCCCTGATTGTTTTTTTTCAAACTCAAGCTGAAACTGTCCTTCTACCAGCTCTTCATAATCACCTGATAGCCTCTTCATAGAGAAGGTTTAGTCAAAATGAGAGCTGAGTAATTTTCTTTTCTTTATCTAGTCTCCATTTATTATACTCACTTAGCAGCTGGTTTCTTTCTCTTTTCTTTTCAGTTTGAAAATATCTGTAGAAAGTATCTGCAGAAGTAACACTCTGCCTCTAGGGCAGTGATGGCGAACCTTTTAGAGACCGAGTGCCCAAACTGCAACCCAAAACCCACCTCTGTATCGCTGGGTGCCGGGTGGGTGTGGCCCACTCAGCGGGGCGTAGCTACAGTGGGCTTGGCAGACTGGGTGGGCGCGGCCACTGGATGAGTGTGGCTGCAGTAGTCATGGCAGATTGGATGGGCATGGCCGGGGTGGGCGTAGCCACCTTGATGTTGCTTATGGGGAGGGACACCTGTGGGAGCCAGGCAGGGTTGGGGGAGATCCAGGGGGTCTCTAGTGGGTGGGATGGTGGGCTCCCCAATGGCGGCTCCAGGCTGGCTGGCCTTAGGCCAGTGATGGCGAACTTTTAGAGACCACGTGTGCTGGGGCGATGGCGCGTGCCCACAGAGAGGGCTCCGCGTGCTGCCTCTGGCATGCGTGCCATAGGTTCTCCACCATTGCTCTAGGGTGAGTGCAAGGCAGAAAGGCACAAGTGTATAATTAACACACCCGAGTAGGTGTTTTGTTGCCAAATGGTCAAAATATCTGTAGCCGATTTTTATTTTGTTTTGTTGGTTTGTTTGAGAACAGTGTTGTGAGAAATATCTTTGTTGGTCACAGTAGGGTCACAGGACAGGTAAGGAAAGTGAGTAATTTTTAAAGTGAAATTTGTCTTAGGACAACACTGGATCTTGGGGTGGAGAAAGGATCTCTTTGGAGGTTGAATGGACAAGACTCTGGGGGATGGGGTCTAGGCCTAGGAAGGTACTTTAAGACATGCCATAGATCAGAAATATAATAATGTAGCCTGGACCATTTGCTAATAGGAGTGTTGCTTCCTCAGGGACCTGCCTGGATTATTTTCACTCAGTTTAACTGTAGCCCCAGCTCATCTAACATTTTGCTTATAGCCTCATTTTCCAGCTGTCTGCAGTGGGCTTTTCTTGGGAAGAGCTGCTTGAATGGTGTCCATGTAAAACAGGGGCCTTCAAACGTGGCCCTTTTATGACTTGTGGACTTCAACTCCCAGAATTCCTCAGCTAGCCACGCTGGCTGAGGGATTCTGGGAGTTGAAGTCCACAAGTCATAAAAGGGCCAAGTTTGAAGGCCCCTGATTTAGAGGAGACCTAGGTCTGCTTTTATGAGGCCACTTGGAAAGATGCTTGAAAATCGGGGGGGGGGGGGAATCCCAGATAATTTTTCTAGCCAATATCTCAATCAGGAGAGTTCCTGGATTTAGAGCACTGGTTCTCAACCTTTTTAATGCCGCGACCCCCAACCAGTCGTAACTCGAGGACTACTCAACCGGTCGTAAGTCAAGGACTACTCAACTGGTGCAGCACCGTTTGCAGAATGGGACTTTTGGTGGGCTCAGCAGGGCAGAGACAGCCTGGACAATTCCTATTGGCTTTTGAAAGCCAATAGAATTAGACTCTATTCAAGAGAGTCTATTCTATTGGCTTTCAAAAGCCAATAGAATAAAAGGGAGTAGCACAGCTAAGGAAAAGGGGGAAAAAATGGCGGACTGCGTTGTTTGGCGACCCCCGTGAAATGGTCGTTCGACCCCAAATGGGGACCCGACCCACAGGATGAGAACCACTGATTTAGAGGATCTGGGTCTTAGAGCTGAGCATTGGCAGAGTTAATAAGCAGAATCTATGAACATGTTTAATGTGGATAATTGAATCAACTGCCTTTGGCTGGGTTCACAGAAAATATGAAGCTATACTATGGTCTATTTGTGTGAATTTAAAATTAAAATCCATTGTTTCCTTCTTACAAAAGTCCCAATAACTTAGCCAGCCTTATTGTGTCTACATTTTCATCTCCACCTCTTCCTAACTCTGGGCCTCATGGTTTAACACCAGACAGCTGTTCTTGCTCTTCTTTTTCCATGAAATGAATCAGCCTGAATGGATTTTGTCCTGTAAGGAATCAGAGTAGACTTGCTCCCAAATTACAGCAGTGAGCACACTGTTGGGGATAAAAGCTGTAGAGAAGTGAGCCAGGCAGCATAAATATGCAGATACACAAATGATACCTACTTACTCTTTGAGAAAGAGTAAGAAATTAACACCACGATACATAGATTTTCCCAGTTGCAATGTATGGCTGTGAAAGTTGGACCATAAGAAAGGCTGAGCGCCAAAGAATGGAGGCCTTTGAACTATGGTGCTAGAGAAGACTCCTGCGAGTCCCCTGGACTGCAAGGTGTTCAAACCGGTCAGTCCTAGAGGGGATCAACCCTGACTGCTGTTTAGAAGGCCAGATCCTGAAGTTGAAACTCAAGTACTTTGGCCACCTAATGAGAAGGAAGGACTCACTGGAGAAGAGCCCAATGCTGGGAAAGATGGAGGGCAAGAGAAGAACGGGATGACAGAGAATGAGGTGGCTGAATGGAGTCACTGAAGCAGCAGGCGTGAGCTTAAATGGACTCCAGAAGAAGGTAGAGGACAGGAAGGCCTGGAGGAACATTGTCCATGGATTCAAAACTAAGAACAGCAACAACATAGGTTGAATTGGTATATCACACTCCAGAGTGTCAGCTTAGGCAGGATATGCACTAGCCTGAGTAGAAAGAAATGCCCTGTGTTTAATAGCAACCTTCCTGTCCTTCAAGAAGACAGAGGGGGTGGGGGAGAGGAAGATGCAACATCAAGGTGAGACATATTTGTCAAGAACATAGAACATAGAATAATAGAGTTGGAAGGGACCTTGCAGGTCTTCTAATCCAACCCCCTGATCGAGCAGAAGACCTTATACCATTTTAGCAGAAGACCTTATACCATTTCAGATAAATGCCTGTCCAGTCTCTTTCTAAAAGCCTCCAGCAATGGGGCACCTCCAACTTCTGAAGACAAGCCATTCCATTAGTTGGTTGTTCTCACAGTTAGGAAATTTCTCCTTAGTTCTAGGTTGCTTCTCTCCTTGATTTGTTTCCATTCTTTGTCTCTTGTCTTGCTTTCTAGTGCTTTGAAAAATAGCTTGACCCCCTCATCTTTGTGGCAGCCCCTCAAATATTGGGACACTGCTATCATGTCTCCCCTAGTCCTTCTTTTCACTAGACTAGACATACCCAATTCCTGCAACCATTCTTTATGTGTTCTAGCCTCTAGCCCCCTAATCATCCTTGTTGCTCTTTTCTGCATTCTTTCCAAAGTCTTGATATCTTTTTTATATTGTGGTGACCAAAACTGGATGCAGTATTCCAAGTGTGCTCTTAACAAAGGCTTTGTAAAATGGTACTAGAACTTTATGTGATCTTGATTTTATCCCTCTATTAATGAAGCCTGAGATTTCATTGTGGTTTTTTTTTTTGTTGCTGCCATACGCTGTTGGATCATATTTAAATTGTTGTCTACTAGGACTTCAACATTCCCCTCTCAGTTACTGCTACTCAGCCAAGTTTCACCTAGTCTATATCTGTACAACTGGTTTCTCTTGCCTAAATGTAAAACTTTACTTTTGTCTACATTGAATTTCATTTTGTTAGATAGGGTCCAGTGTTCAACTCTGTCGAGATCCATCTGGATCTTGAGCCTGTCATCTGGGGTGTTGTCTATTCCTGCCAGCTTAGTGTTGTCTGTGTATTTGATGAGTTCCCTTTTTATTTCCTCACCTAGATCATTTATGAAGATGATTGAAGAGCACTGGGCCAAGAACAGAAGCTTGCAGTACCCCACTGCTTACTTCCCTCCATATGGATATAGTTCTGTTAAGGACTAGACGTTGAGTATGGTTCGTCAGCCAGTTACAAATCCATCAGGTGCGGGTGTTGTCAATCCCACATTGTTTTAGCTTATCAAGAAGGAGGTTGTAATCTAAATTGTCAAATGCCTTACTGAAATCTAAGTATGCGATGTGCACAGCATTTCACTAATCAACTAGTCACTTTATCTAAGAATGAAATAAGATTGGTTTGGCATGATCTGTTTTTGATGACCCCATGTTGGTTTCTGGATACCCCTTTGATTGCTTCTAAGTGTAAACAAATACGTTGCTTAATTATCTTTTCCAAGATCTTCCCAGGTGTTGATGTCAGGCTGATTGGTCTGTAATTTCCTCGATCTGTTCCCCCCTCCTTTTTTTTGAAGATGGAAACCACATCAGTTCTTTTCCAGTCCTCAAATAGTTCCTCAGTGCTCCAAGTTTACCTATCACTGGAAATGAGGAAAGGAGAATGAGATGTTTAGAAAGAGGAATCCCAAAGAATGCCATATTCTGGAACAGGAAATAATTACCACACATCTTACTAGCTTTTTTCCCCCTGGGTCAGCTAATGAAGATCACCCCATACTGCTTTTCTCACATAAGTGATGAGGAAAACCACAGCCCTCCCAGTATCTGGACAGCAATTCACTGGCCACTATTGGCACTGACATTTCCTCACTAATGATTTATATGTAGTTTGCTGTTATTGATTTAAAGCACCATCTACCCCCCCCCCCTCCTTGGTTCAGTATTAAAAAAAAAAAACCCGGCAATCATCAATTCAGCTGTCCACATTGCCAGTCTTTTTCTTGCCTCTGAGAATCCCCAGAAAAATCCTGTTGTCTGGATTTGTGTGTGTGGGTAGTTACAGCCAAGGTAGTTGTTTTTGTTGCCCCTTCTGGGTTTGCTGTGCTGAACGTAACAAGTTGCCAGACAATGTGGACACATCTATCAAATCAGGATATCATTACACTTACGAGGTAGGTCTGGATTGCTATAGATTTCTCCTGGTTTTCAACTCTCTTCCTATGTACTTTTTGACTCTCTCAAATTTTTAAAAACAAAGTAAAATGAAGAAAGATAGGTGAATGTGGCCGTCAACCATACATGTCTGTACAAAATAAGCATTCAGCTAAGTGCCTGAGCAGTGCCAGGTTCTAACTTGGATGATAACTAAAGCAATGACTGTCTGGGAGAAGAAAGATGATGTAGGGCAGTTACAAATTCCTGGATGATAGTCAGTTACTTCACCAGAGAAAGCGATGGAGAACAGGACTAATGAAATGTGGAACTCACTTATACAAAATGCAGTGGGTTAACTATGATCGTAGTTTATAAATGTATTAGAAATAAATATATGCTCGATATTTACATTAAATTAGTATATAATTGTAACTTGTAAGGATATATTACGGTTTTTTTCTGTCGTATATTTTAGTTTTTCATTTTAAAGCACTTTTTATACATTGTCTCTTTCTTGGGAATGTATGTATAGTACCTTGATTATAATTATTTTTGTTTTATTTTTTCTATCTGTTATTATTTTTAAAGCCAATAAATAACTAAAGGATTGAGACATTGACAGAAATTGGCATCATGTTTATCAAATGCCCAGTTTGATCATAATTGTACTCTGTGTTTCCTTGACATCTCAAGGAGACAAAGCCTCTTTGTGTGTCTCAGTGTGTTTGTCTTGGAAGGGGGACTCAAGGAATAGAACCAGAGGAGAGGCAAGTCCTGGCACGAATAGGCAGCAGTGGAGGGTGGCTGCTTGCCACATGGGAGGAGGCAGCTTACATGGTTTGAAGATGGGTGAGGACACTCTTGGACTAAGAGGGAGAAAGCCCTGTTAAAAGGGAGCCATTAGACTAAACTGATACACACACACACACACACACACACACACACACACACACACACACACACATATATATACACACACAAATATATATACATATATCTCTATATCTATCTATCTATCTATCTATCTATCTATCTATCTATCTATCTATCTATTTATCTATCTATATCTCTATCTATCTATCTATCATCTATCTACCTATCTATCATCTATCTATATCTATATCTATCTATATATCTGTATCATATATCTGTATCATATTATATCTATCTATCTATCTATCTATCTATCTATCTATCTATCTATCTATTATCTGTATCTGTATCTCTCTCTATCTGTATCTCTCTCTCTCTCTATCACTCTCTCTCTCTGTATCTGTATCTCTCTCTCTCTCTGTATCTGTATCTCTATCTATTTATTTCTATCTCTCTATCACTGTCTCTGTCTCTGTCTCTGTTCTATCTATCTATCTATCTATCTATCTATCTATTATCTGTATCTGTATCTCTCTCTATCTGTATCTGTATCTCTCTATTTATCTCTATCTCTCTATCACACACTCTCTCTGTCTCTGTTCTATCTATCTATCTATCTATCTATCTATCTATCTATCTATCTATCTATCTATCTATCTATCTATCTACCTACCTACCTACCTACCTATCTATCTATCTACCTATAGTTACAGATATATATATCTCCATATATCTCCTCCTTAGGCATGAAGCCAGCAAGGTGGGTTGTGTCAGTCCCTCTTTCTCAGCCATGGAAGCAAGAGGCAAAAGGCAAACCAGTTGAAAAAAAAAAAAAAACTTCCCAAGAAATCTGCAGGGACTAGTGCAGGCAATGGCCAGAAGTCAATGTTAACTTGAAGACAAACAAGAAAACAAACAACCAAACAAAATTTCTTAAAACTCCCCCTTTTTTTGGAAATGGAGACCGAGTGATTGAAATGTTCAGGGTGGGGGAATGGGAAATAAACCACAACATCTATTTTAAATCCTTCATTGCCTTCTGGATACTGCTACAGGAAAAGGCAGGAGTACTTCATTGAAATATACACTTTGTAGTCTTGCAAAAAAAAAAAAAGATGTTATGCAAATATAACTCCTCTTCCTCAGATGAAAAAGTGGCTATCTACCGTTCTTTCCTATCTTTTTTGAAATCTAGAGAGAAGGGGATGTAAATAGTGGGAGGGGACGAGTGATTGGTATAAAAAGATAAATGGCTGGCTGGCTGGCTAATGGCTAGTGAGGAGGAACACACACTTCCATCTCCAAACATTCCCCAAAGTGCTAAATCCCCACATCTACAGTGCCAACATGCCACCTCATTATCATCACCTGAAGGTAATGAGAGACAAAACATGATGGAACAGAATCTGCTTGAGTGAAAAAAAAATACTGCTTTGGTTCTGTAACCCAGAATAACTGAGTTGAAAGGGACCTTGGAGGTCTTCTAGCCCAACCCCCTGTTCAAGCAGGAGATCCTATACCATTGGAGACAAGTGGCTGTTTAATCTCTTCTTAAAAGCCTCCAGTGATGGAGCACCCACCACCTCTGAAGGCAAGCTGTTCCCCTGGTTCATTGTCCTGTTAGGAAGTTTCTCCTTCATTCCAAGTTGCTTCTCTCCTTGATTAGCTTCCCTCCATCGTTTCTTGTCTTGTCTTCTGTGCTTTGGAAAATAGGTTGACACCCCCCCTCTTCTTTGTGGCAGCCCCTCAAATATTTGAACCCTGCAACCATATCACCCCAGTCCTTCTTTTCACTAGACTAGACATACTTGAAGGATCTTTCAGTCATTCTTCATCCAAGAAGCTTCTTCAGCTCTGACTGGATGGTAGGGAATGGAAGGTCCACCATCCAGTCAAAGCTGAAGAAGCTTCATTGGGTGAAAAGCAAAACGTCTTCAAAGAAAAGCAAGAAAGTCCAGTTGCCTCCTGAAAAAACACCTTTGGGACAACCATGACCTGGATGACTGTCCATAGACATTTAGTAATGTTGTATAGTTTTGGAGAAGGGACAGTTATGGCTGCCAAGGAGCCAACTGTGCTGTGTGTAAAGTGAAAGGATGGAAAAGGCTTCATAGGACCCTATGAATCACTAGGAAGACAAGGGCCTAATTGAATTTTCCAAGAATCTTAGGCAGAATTTTAAAAAAGCAACCTGGTTTATAAATAAAAGTCTGAAAAGTAGAAAACCTTAAGAGTTATGTTTGAATGAAATGAAGTACATCTAAATTCTAGTCTTTAAAACTTTTTCAACTTCTATATATGACAGAATGCCTGAAACTGGCAGGTACAGTTAGCTGCAAAATATCCAGGATATAAGTCTCTTGATTGGAGTGATATGAATAGGACTTGTTTCTCCCCCCCCCAAACATTTTTGATAGGGAAAATATAATTCACAAGGAGAGACACACAACCTAGATCTTTGAATTGGTTGCTGTAATTAATTTGTTGTTGTTGTTAGTTGCGAAGTTGTGTCCCACCCAACGTTCCTCCAGGCCTTCCTGCCCTCTACCATCTTCTGGAGTCCATTTAAGCTCACGCCTACTGCTTCAGTGACTCCATCCAGCCACCTCATTCTCTGTCGTCCCGTTCTTCTATTGCCTTCAATCTTTCCCAGCATTAGGCTCTTTTCCAGGGAGTCCTTCCTTCTCATTAGATGGCCAAAGTACTTGAGTTTCAAGAAAGGCTGAGCACCAAAGAATGGAGGCCTTTGAACTATGGTGCTGGAGAAGACTCCTGCGAGTCCCTTGGACTGCAAGGCGTTCAAACCCGGTCAGTCTTAGAGGAGATCAACCCCGATCAACCCAGACTGCTGCCAATTAATAGCTTTCTTCAAAAGCAACTTCAGGCTTAAGTCTTGTGTAAGTTGGTTATAAATGGATACAAATAAGCTGCTGCCTCCACTGTTCTCACTTGCAATACGCCTGGACTAAAACCCCTTTGCCTGCCCTGTGCCTGACAGCAAGTGGAACTGTACTCAAGGAGCCACACAAGTTGCCTGCTGTAAAATTCAAATCGTAATTTCAGATTAACTGTGCCATCTCAGTGAGCTGGATTCCCAGGGGCAGGTGACAGACAGGGGTTAGACTAAACCCAGGGGTAGGCAACCTCAGCTCTTTTATGACTCATGGACTTCAACTCCCAGAATTCCTGAGTCAGCATAGCATTGCTGACTCAGGAATTCTGGGAGTTGAAGTCCATGAGTCATAAAAGAGCCGAGGTTGCCTACCCCTGCAGACAAACGGCTGTCCAGTCTCTTCTTAAAAACTTCCAGTGTTGGAGCGTTCACCGCTTCTGGAGGCAGGTTGTTCCACTGGTTAATTGTTCTCACTGTCAGGAAGTTTCTCCTTAGCTCTAAGTAGCTTCTCTCCTTGATTAGTTTCCACCCGTTGCTTCTTGTCCTGCCTTCAGGCTCTTGGAGAATAGCTTGACTCCCTCTTCTTTGGGGCAGCCCCTGGGATATTGGAAGACTGCTATCATGTCCCCCCTCGTCCTTCTCTTCGCTAAACTAGACATACCCAATTCCAGCAACCGTTCCTTATATGTTTTAGCCTCCAGTCCCCTAATCATCTTTGTTGCTCTTCTCTGTGCTTTTCCTTTTTTCTTCTTTTTCTTAGCAGCATCTTTTTTTGCCCTTTGCAGCTCTTTGATGGCTAATACAGCTAGGCAGGTGGCCGCCGGGTCGCCTCATCTGGAGCGCTTCCGACGGGGCTGCGGTTGCTTTCTTCCCCTCGGACGGCAGCCGTCCCCTCCAAAGATCAGATCGCGTCCTCGGACTCACCCAGCTGCCCGCTTTCTTTCATCCCTCTCCTTATTCTCTGGGTGTTGCTCGAACTTTCCCGGGCTCGGCGCAAGATCGGCTTTAGAGCGCAGAGAAGGGCCCTGGGCGCGTTGCTCCAGCGACCGTTTCCCGTCCTCCTGATTCGCTTCGGAATTCTCCCCACGAGAGACCGTTGACAGTCGCTCCAGGAGCCGGAGTGGAAAGGACTCCAGCCGGCTAACTTGGTGGTGCCTTTTTTTTACTGGCGGCCGTAGTCAGAAAAGAGATTTAAGCGGCTCTTTTTTTCCTTCTTCTCTTGACACATTTTTTCCTCTCCTTTGCGCTTCTCCCAACGGCAAAGATATAAGAGGTGTGCGCGCCTCAAACGTAGCTGGCGGCGAAGGTGGATTTTCCCGGTGCCCAAAAGGAGCCAGGCATGGGGGTAGCCTTTTCTTTGCCAATTCTGGGTCGGCCTCCGGCCCTGACCAAACGTTTTTCCCAAGCTGGGCCTTGGTGCCTCTTCAGCCAAACTTCAAACTTTGTCAGTAAAAGCGCAAAAGCGCAGGGATGAATTCAGAAGACCTACAGGTAGTGCCTACTCTTCCTCCCGTTTCTTGTCCTGAGAGCCTGGGGGAAATCTCGGTCGTCTTTGGACGTGTGTGTGTGTGTGTGTGTGTGTGTGTGTGTGTGTGTGTGTGTGTTCTTTTGATCTGGTGTCCAAACCGGGGAGACTCCCCCCACAATAGGCACTGGATTCCTTCTCTCCCCCCCCTTTGGTTCTTTTGATCTGGTTTCCAAGCCAGGAGAGACTCCCCCCAGAAAAGGCACTGGATTCCTTCTCTCCCCCCCCTTTGGTTCGCCAGAACAGGGGCAGATTTGATAGGCGCAATTTTAATTCGCTACGCCACCCGTTCAGAACGTGTGGAGGAGCAAAACCAGAAGCCGCCCTTGTGCCTCGCTCTCTCTGCTGGCCAACTGGCTTGCAGCACTCCAAACATGTCCTTGCATTTGAAACCCTGCTCCTTAGACCTATTGGGAGAGAGAGAGAGAGAGAGAGAGAGAGGGAGAGAGAGAGAGAGAGAGAGAGTTCCTTAGACCTGTTGGCAGAGAGAGAGAGGGAGGGGGAGAGAGAGAGAGGAGAGAGAGAGGAGAGAGAGAGAGAGAGAGAGAGTTCCTTAAACCTGTTGGCAGAGAGAGAGAGAGAGAGAGGGAGGGAGAGAGAGAGAGAGAGAAGAAGGGAGGGAGAGAGAGAGAGGGAGGAGGAGAGAGAGAGAATTCCTTAGACTGTTGGCAGAGAGAGAGAGAGAGGGGTGAGAGAGAGAGTGTAGAGGAGAGAGAGAGGGAGGGAGAGAGGAGGGAGGGAGGGAGAGAGAGAGAGAGAGGAGAGAGAGAGAGAGAGAGAGAGAGAGAGAGAGAGAGAGAGAGAGAGAGAGAGAGAGCGAGCGCCCGGGAGCTGCGCGCGGCCAGCGCAGGGAGAAGACTTGGGTGGCTTCAGAATCAAGCGCTCCGAGACGTTTCAAGCCGGCCCCTGGTCGAAACATCTCTTCAGCGCTTAATTCCGAATCTACTCAGCCTTCTCGCTGCGCCGCGCGCAGCTCCCGCCCTCTGTCTCTCTGCCACAGCCAACAGGTCTAAGGAGCGGGGCTTCTTCGACTGGCCGCCAAAAAATGCACCCGCAGGCAAGCCTCGGAGGCGCCTTGCTTAGCGGTGACTCAGTTTCCCCTCCCGTTGGTTCTTTCAGCACCCACAAACTATCCGAGAGTCCGGTGGGGGGGGGGAACACACAACCTGCTGAGCTTCCTGTTGCCGGGAACCATGGGTCGATACGGCTGTAGCGAATTAAAATTACACCTGTAAAATCTCTCCCCCCCCCCGCGATTGTTGGGGAGTGCCACTACCAGGGGGCGAGGAAGCAGCGCTGCTGCCCGCCGCTCTCCTTGCTTCGCGCGGGACCCTTTCCTGATTGAGCCAGACATATCAAACACAAGGGGGGGAGCAGATGCGGTGCGAAGCCATCCTGGAAACAATGAGGGAACAGCCCCCACTGCCTTGGCCCTGCCCAGGCAGGCCAGGAGCCAATGTACAATTTTGTGATGGCCATCTATGCTGAAACGCATTCAGTCTTAGCTCCACAAGGCGTCTGGAAACAGCGAGGAACTAGCTCCCGCTGCGTCGGCCCCGCCCCCTGGGTGCATGCTGGGGAGGTGTCACCCTTTGTGAGGAATGAAGAAATGCACCATGCCTCGGCG